>NW_020864755.1:0-37387 GCF_003713205.1 Coffea eugenioides
CAAATTATCATCGACTTGTTTGGTGCCATTTACTAGTCCATGGAAACCCGTAGCTCGTGTGCTCAAGGATTATTTTATTTATGAGGGTTATCAGGACTACATAGAGGATGAGGCATTAAGACGAGCAACAAAATTTTATCCTCCATGAACAACACATGATAATGTCTAGCCAAAGATATTAAAGAAAGGGGCTCATTGGGAGGCAACACAATTTCTTTCAGTTGTTTGTTCAATTTTGTTTGATAGTTTGAACATGTTTTTCCGTGGATTTGACTGATTTTTTGCTTCAATTTTCGTTTTTGATGATTTGTAGGTGTCCTTCTGTCATGAAGCGGGCGCGTCATGACTTATGGAGAGCTCACGGTCAGAATCGTCAGAAGGGGTTCTTGCCCTCATGACGCGCCCGCGTCTTGACGCATGGAGAGCACACGATCAGAATCGTCAGAACCGGTTCTTGCTCTCTTGACGTGCCCGCGTCAAGTAACCAGGAAAGCTTCTCATTCCGTGCCTTCTTGACGTGCCCGCGTCACGTTCGCGAGAAAGAATTTGGCAGCATTCGGGTCTTATGCCTCAATTTGGGTACCACCCACCAATTTGACCCCACTTCAGGGAAATTTTGTTACCCTCTCCCCTACTTGTGATGTAATTTGCTACATTGAGGGCAATGTATTGTTTAGGTTGGGGGGGATCAGATGCCAGTTGTGGTTTTAGTTTTTAGTAGTTTTTAGGTTTTAGGAGTTTTTTCCTTTATTTTCAGTTCGTTATTTGTCTAGTTTTCGTTTACTTTCCGTCATTTATCTGTCTAGCTCTCCTAATGACTGCCAAGCTTGATGTCGGATTGTGCTCTATTTGTCTGCTATTGCCAAAGTTTTTAATAATAAAATGTATCAAGTTATGTGGTTGAGTCCAAAAACATCTCTTTGGTGAAAATATCGGTGATTGTTTTTACTCTTATAATTTTTGGTTAACTTTTCCCTAGGCATAGGGAAATGAATTGTTGGCATTTTCATGTGAAGTTGGTTCGTTATTAACCTCAGCTCTCCATGTTTGAAATGAGGCTAACTGATATAAAATTCTCTTTGATTTTTGTGTTATTTTGAGTTTTTTGTGTTATTTGGCTTGTTCAATAAGAGTTGACTATACTCCGCTAGTCCTTTACTATCGAGTAACGCGGGGATCTTCACCAAAAAGTGTCGATTCTCGCAATCAAAAAAGTGTAATTGCTATGAGTAACGTGGTCAATGCGATAGAGAGCTGAGTACCGGCTCTTTCATCTGACAAATGTCAGAGTTCGCGTCAAAAGACTCCAATGGCTAGCGACTAAGTCTTTTGTTACTATTGAGAAAAGAAAAAAAAAAGAAAAAAAAAGAGAAAAAAGAGAAAGAAAAGAGAAAAGAAATTAGAAAACATAAAAAGAAAAAAAACAAAAGTGAAGTTGTGTTAGTGGATGATGGAAGTCAGCATGCCGATTTATGCACTTAATGTTGAGATTTTGGTTAATGGTTGGATCATTTGTTGATAATGTTGAGCGATCATTTCTCCTTCTTAGATTAGTTAACCCGAAATTAGAGGAGTTTGTGGTTTAGAAGCTAACCGGAGTGATGTTTCTTGGATCTTGATCACTGATGCTTGATATATGTTTTTTCTGGCATCTTGGCAATTTGGTAGATGGAGCAATGACCATTGTCAGATATTAGTACTTGTTTGCTGTTCTCATGCTTGAGGACAAGCATGGTTTAGGTGTGGGGGGAATTGATAGGTTATAATTTTATCAGTTATTTTATTATTAATTCCCCTTATTACCTGATTCGATGTGGATTAATTGTTGGATTCTACTCACTTTTAGTATTTTGCATTTATTTCAGGGAGTAGAACGAAAATATGATAACAAGTGCCAATTTAACAAGAAAAGAGTCCAAATAACAGGGCTTGGCCCAGGGGCATTTTTGAAAAAGAAGATGTTACGCCCATTTTGGTAAATTCTGCGAAGGAAGGACGGCTGAATGTGAGAACCCGTAAAACCCTAATTATTTTCTTAGGGTTTAGTTCCCTTTAATTGCATGTTTTCTGCATTTTCTGGTTTAGAAATATTTTCTTAGTGGATTTTATGAGCAATTATAGTTTTAAGATGATTTTTCTAGCATTGGAGAATTTTTAGAAAATTAAGAGTAAATAGTGGACGTGGGACCCACTAGTGCGAAAAGTTCGGAAAAATTCGGCCAATAAGGTTAAGTTTCGGATACTGTTTAAAATTTATCGGGTGTTAATAGATAAGTAGAATGTGTGAAGTGATTGATGTGAGAGAGGAAAGAAAGATAAGAATGCATTTATGGAGGTGACAAGTGTCACCTCCTCATTGGAAGTTTTTTTAAGAATTACTATTTCCAATTTTGACTTTTTTGACCAAAGGATTATATATCAAAAAAATGCACAAAAAAATCACCATTTTTCTTCTCTTGTTGGCCGGCCACCTTGAGCAAGGAAGGAAGAAACTTTCTTCACCATTCAAGCTTCTACTTGTTGCAAATCAACCAAAAACATTGGTTACATCCAATTCCATTCCATACAATCTTACCTTCTAGTGCTAGTAAGTTGTTTATTGAAGCTTGGTTGAAGGTTTAAGGTGTTCAACAACCTCATCTCTCTTGTTTCTTGGTAAGTGAAGCTTGAACACCCTCTTACACCCTATGAAGCTTAAATTATGCTTAGTAGTGCTTGAAGTGCTGAAATTTCTGGTTTTATCTTGGTTTGAAGTGATTTGGTGAAGTTTTTCATTTTATTGATGATTTTTCTGGTTTAATATGATCTTGATGTTGGGTGCTTGTATGATGGATTGTAATGGTTGGAAATGACTCTAGTGAGTGTGAATTGTGGTTAAATGCAATCAATTTTGGATTTGGTGTGAAAATTGAAAAGTTAGGGTTCTTAAATCCCCTATTCTGTCCGAAATTTTAGGTCATAGCTAGAGGCCGAATTGGACTTTGCTCAAAACATGAAAGTTGTAGGTATTGGTGAGTAAGAAGTGCCTGCAAAATTTCAGGGAATTTGGAGTCGTATAGAGAGAGTTATGCCGTTTTTACTGTTGCTGTTTTTGGTGAACAGAATGTGCGGAACTGCGATAGTAATTGCCTATTTTGACTGGATTTGGTTTGGATTTTGAAGTTGGTGTCTTCTGATGAAATGTTACTGGATGTCTTAGCTATCATATGCCTTTGGAATTTCGGCATTTGGACTTGTATAGACTGAGTTATAGTAATTACAGTTTTCTGTGTTTTGCAAACCTGTTTTGGTAATTCTGGTATAGTATTTGGCACTTTCGACCTAGTTAAGCTAGGAACTGGATTGAGTGCCCTTCTACATTGTTGTAGCCCTGTTTCATAGCTTCGAATCGGTGGGTCTTACACCCCCAACCGATAACCGTAGTGAAATTGACGCCATTACCGCATTATAAGATCAAACACGGTTTTTCTATTAAGGCTTAAGTTAAGGTCATATATTAATTGCTGGTTTGCTACCATGCTTATTTATGCATATGAGACCCTATTGGGGTTGTGTTCAGCATTGTTTTATGACTCGTCGTCGAGTCTCTCTTAGGGCTTGCTTTCATTTTGGTTGTTTCCTAGCTAACTTTTGTACTTGTACCACTTTGAGCCCTGTACGGCTTTTGGAAAATGAGATGACCTTTGGTGTGAAATGTTGGGGCTAATTTGAGGAAATAATGAAGCCTTAATGGCTGGAAAAGTAAGAATTTTAGGGACGGTGCTGCCCGATTTTCTAGGCCGTTTGGTTCCTTTAAGTAGATTTGCCTTTTGGTGGAAATGAAAGGCTTTTGGGTTGTTTGCGCCTAAGTCTTCATGTTACCTTTTTGTTTCCAAGAAAATCATGTTTTCCACCCTTGCATTAGTAATTATTTTGGCGAGGCATACGACTAGTAGTCGAGCCTCATGTGCATTGTGTTTACTCGATTCTGGAAGTAAAACCTTCAATTGATTTATTTTGATTATTTTAGGGTTTCTTGGCGATTAAGGCCAATCTGAAGTGAAAACTTTTGAAGTTAAGCCGGTGAGTGTACCACTCCCCTCCATTGCTATTTAACTTGATTTCTGCTCTGCAATCTGTTTATTTGTTCGAGACGAGGGTGTACTTTATTACACTCGTTCTCTAGTCTGCTCATATGCCAATTTACTATGCAAAAATTTGAATCTGTTATCTGTGTCTGCATCTGTTCGGATTTCTATGACCTATGAGCTCAATCCTGTGGCTAAGTTATTCGAGTCGGGCCGGCAAGGGCCTGGACGATTAGATAACGAACCACGGTAGTCTGTTCGGGGATTTTGGGTATTGAGACCCTTGATTCCGGGTATACTCGAGTATTACCATTTTTGTTCGTTTGAGGTGAGCGGGCCCGGTAAAGGGGTGTTTGGTGGACGGAATTCGGTGATAAGAGGGGTCTACGGACGCATTGGTTCTATATACGTTGACGGAGAGTCAACCGGTTAGGATCAAGTATTGCGCTGGAAATTTGGCTCCTGAGAGCCACCCGTATCCTTCTGATTTGAATCATTGGTTCCTTTGCTTTACATCTGACATGTGTATCTGATTTGTTAAATGTGAAATGCCATGATTTTAATGCTATCTGTTTGGTACCTCATTGAGCGCAAGCTCACCCCGTTCTGTTCCTTTTGTTTTCCTTACAGGAAAAATAAATACTTTTGGACTGGATTTGATAATCGGTTGCCGACTTGAGCTAGTTGAACATATGTTTTGTATAGCTCATGTATTAAAACCCTAAGTGTACTTTTGGGGCGTTTCTCTTTTGATTTGGCAAACCGTGTATATGTATTATCTTTTGAAAGCTTTTGTATGTCATTTTGATTTGTAAACGCTAAAGATCAGATGAAAATGTTTGTTAGCTATTTCGGTTGGGTTCTGACGGGTCGGTTACTATTCATGGCCGGCTCCGGATTTCATCTCATTTTATTTTGGGTTATTTTACCATTTTGACCTGTTTACGCTCGTTTGTAAGTTCCGGATCGCAATAGATAGCTCTAATCTGATCCGTAGTCCTGGCGAGAGCTGGGCAGGCAGTCCGCTAACCCCTTTGGTTCGCCTTAGGGGAAAGTGGGGCTGTTACAATTGGTATCAGAGCCACTTCGCGTGGTCTCTGCGCGGAGTGAGACTGGGCCAAGTGGTGTTGTGGTCCTAATTTCATGAATATGTCTAAGTGCTCGTTTGAGCGTAAGTTATGAACCGGGCATGTGATAAGTGTACGAATCATTATCATAGGACTCGAGGAAGCTAGGTATGTATGTCGGGTAGGAATCTTTAATAAGGATGGTTTACTCTTGGGACCGGCCGGCTCGAGTTGTGAATTATCTTAGATGGGATTCTTGCGCCCGGATACGAAAGATATGAGGGCCTAGGTTAGAAAGGATTTGGTGAACTAGAAAGGCCATTCCTCGGTGGATCGTCTATGTTTGTACTTGACTTAACTGGCTGTATGTATGTGTGCGGCCTAATTTTGACCGACTTGTATATATGCGTTGATCTTGTTTGGAATGTATAAATGTGTGTTATCATAAAAGTTTTGAGTGTTACTTACATGTATCGTGCTTATTTTGGTTTAGCATTCTTGCCTAGACCGAGTGAAACTTATGGAAGGAACACGAAGTGGTCGGGGACGTGGGCGCGGAACTAGACAACCCACGCCGGTTAGGGAAACGGGGGAAACCTCTACTGGACCCAATCCTGAATCCCAAATAGACCCCAATGTGCAGATAGCTGCCGCTATGCAGCAAATGATAAACCTACTAGCACAAGTAGTACAACAACAGGGCCAAAACCCAAACCCTAACCCCGGGAACCCTGGTAACCACGTCGAGAGCGAGGATAGAGCTCTCGAACGTTTTCAAAAGTTTTCCCCGCCAAAGTTTATTGGGGGACCCGACCCCGACGTTGCTGAGAAGTGGCTTGAGAAAATGGTTGATATATTCGCGGCCCTACACTACCCTGACGAAAGGCAGGTCACTTTTGCCGTGTTCCAACTGGAGGGAGCTGCCCGTTCCTGGTGGAACGTAATTAGACAGAAATGGGAGCGGGAGCAGACGCCTAGGACTTGGGTGAACTTCATCCGAGAATTTAATGCAAAGTTTTTCCCTCCTCTAGTCCAGGAGAGGAAGGAGGACGAGTTTATCCGGCTCCGGCAAGGGGCTCAGACTGTGGCGGAATATGAGAGTCAATTCACCCGCCTATCCAAATTTGCGCCCGAACTCATCATGACCGAGCAACGGCGAATAAGGCGTTTTATCCAGGGCTTGAACGTGGAAATTCAAAAAGATCTGGCGGTAGCCCAACTTAATGCCTTTAGTGATGCGGTGGAAAAAGCCCAGCGCGTTGAAACTGCAGGGTTACAAGTTAGAAACTTCCAAGCAAGAAAAAGGGGTTTTCCGGGAAGCAGCTCAGAACAAGCAGATAATAGTACAATCTCTAAAGTTCGCAAGGGAAACGGGGAAGTACGGCAACCAGGGGTGTCGCGTGATGTCCCTCAGGGAGGACTGGTCTCTGCTACTCGTGGTCCCTGTGGATATTGCGGAGGGCCAAGTCATACGGAAACAAATTGCTGGAAGAAAGAAGGAAAATGCTTGCGCTGTGGAAGCGCTGAACATCGGATTGCTAACTGTCCAGCTCGCCTGCGCGAGCGGAGAGGGATTCTGCCACCGACCAAGCCCAATTCTCAGCAACCCGCCAAGAACAACCCTGGACAGACGAAAGGAGAAGGGGCGGGATCGAAGGCACCAGCTCGAGTATATTCTCTAGAGCAGCATCAGGTCCCTGACTCGTCTGAGGATGGAGAAGGTATGGTCCGTTGGGTACTCTAGATTTGATAGATTCCGTTAATAAGAAATTTCGAGGACGAAATTCTTTTAAGGGGGGGAGAGTGTGAGAACCCGTAAAACCCTAATTATTTTCTTAGGGTTTAGTTCCCTTTAATTGCATGTTTTCTGCATTTTCTGGTTTAGAAATATTTTCTTAGTGGATTTTATGAGCAATTATAGTTTTAAGATGATTTTTCTAGCATTGGAGAATTTTTAGAAAATTAAGAGTAAATAGTGGACGTGGGACCCACTAGTGCGAAAAGTTCAGAAAAATTCGGCCAATAAGGTTAAGTTTCGGATACTGTTTAAAATTTATCGGGTGTTAATAGATAAGTAGAATGTGTGAAGTGATTGATGTGAGAGAGGAAAGAAAGATAAGAATGCATTTATGGAGGTGACAAGTGTCACCTCCTCATTGGAAGTTTTTTTAAGAATTACTATTCCCAATTTTGACTTTTTTGACCAAAGGATTATATATCAAAAAAATGCACAAAAAATCACCATTTTTCTTCTCTTGTTGGCCGGCCACCTTGAGCAAGGAAGGAAGAAACTTTCTTCACCATTCAAGCTTCTACTTGTTGCAAATCAACCAAAAACATTGGTTACATCCAATTCCATTCCATACAATCTTACCTTCTAGTGCTAGTAAGTTGTTTATTGAAGCTTGGTTGAAGGTTTAAGGTGTTCAACAACCTCTTCTCTCTTGTTTCTTGGTAAGTGAAGCTTGAACACCCTCTTACACCCTATGAAGCTTAAATTATGCTTAGTAGTGCTTGAAGTGCTGAAATTTCTGGTTTTATCTTGGTTTGAGGTGATTTGGTGAAGTTTTTCATTTTATTGATGATTTTTCTGGTTTAATATGATCTTGATGTTGGGTGCTTGTATGATGGATTGTAATGGTTGGAAATGACTCTAGTGAGTGTGAATTGTGGTTAAATGCAATCAATTTTGGATTTGGTGTGAAAATTGAAAAGTTAGGGTTCTTAAATCCCCTATTCTGTCCGAAATTTTAGGTCATAGCTAGAGGCCGAATTGGACTTTTCTCAAAACATGAAAGTTGTAGGTATTGGTGAGTAAGAAGTGTCTGCAAAATTTCAGGGAATTTGGAGTAGTATAGAGAGAGTTATGCCGTTTTTACTGTTGCTGTTTTTGGTGAACAGAATGTGCGGAACTGCGATAGTAATTGCCTATTTTGACTGGATTTGGTTTGGATTTTGAAGTTGGTGTCTTCTGATGAAATGTTACTGGATGTCTTAGCTATCATATTCCTTTGGAATTTCGGCATTTGGACTTGTATAGACTGAGTTATAGTAATTACAGTTTTCTGTGTTTTGCAAACCTGTTTTGGTAATTCTGGTATAGTATTTGGCACTTTCGACCTAGTTAAGCTAGGAACTGGATTGAGTGCCCTTCTACATTGTTGTAGCCCTGTTTCATAGCTTCGAATCGGTGGGTCTTACACCCCCAACCGATAACCGTAGTGAAATTGACGCCATTACCGCATTATAAGATCAAACACGGTTTTTCTATTAAGGCTTAAGTTAAGGTCATATATTAATTGCTGGTTTGCTACCATGCTTATTTATGCATATGAGACCCTATTGGGGTTGTGTTCAGCATTGTTTTATGACTCGTCGTCGAGTCTCTCTTAGGGCTTGCTTTCATTTTGGTTGTTTCCTAGCTAACTTTTGTACTTGTACCACTTTGAGCCCTGTACGGCTTTTGGAAAATGAGATGACCTTTGGTGTGAAATGTTGGGGCTAATTTGAGGAAATAATGAAGCCTTAATGGCTGGAAAAGTAAGAATTTTAGGGACGGTGCTGCCCGATTTTCTAGGCCGTTTGGTTCCTTTAAGTAGATTTGCCTTTTGGTGGAAATGAAAGGCTTTTGGGTTGTTTGCGCCTAAGTCTTCATGTTACCTTTTTGTTTCCAAGAAAATCATGTTTTCCACCCTTGCATTAGTAATTATTTTGGCGAGGCGTACGACTAGTAGTCGAGCCTCATGTGCATTGTGTTTACTCGATTCTGGAAGTAAAACCTTCAATTGATTTATTTTGATTATTTTAGGGTTTCTTGGCGATTAAGGCCAATCTGAAGTGAAAACTTTTGAAGTTAAGCCGGTGAGTGTACCACTCCCCTCCATTGCTATTTAACTTGATTTCTGCTCTGCAATCTGTTTATTTGTTCGAGACGAGGGTGTACTTTATTACACTCGTTCTCTAGTCTGCTCATATGCCAATTTACTATGCAAAAATTTGAATCTGTTATCTGTGTCTGCATCTGTTCGGATTTCTGTTCGGATTTCTATGACCTATGAGCTCAATCCTGTGGCTAAGTTATTCGAGTCGGGCCGGCAAGGGCCTGGACGATTAGATAACGAACCACGGTAGTCTGTTCGGGGATTTTGGGTATTGAGACCCTTGATTCCGGGTATACTCGAGTATTACCATTTTGTTCGTTTGAGGTGAGCGGACCCGGTAAAGGGGTGTTTGGTGGACGGAATTCGGTGATAAGAGGGGTCTACGGACGCATTGGTTCTATATACGTTGACGGAGAGTCAACCGGTTTGGATCAAGTATTGCGCTGGAAATTTGGCTCCTGAGAGCCACCCGTATCCTTCTGATTTGAATCATTGGTTCCTTTGCTTTACATCTGACATGTGTATCTGATTTGTTAAATGTGAAATGACATGATTTTAATGCTATCTGTTTGGTACCTCATTGAGCGCAAGCTCACCCCGTTCTGTTCCTTTTGTTTTCCTTACAGGAAAAATAAATACTTTTGGACTGGATTTGATAATCGGTTGCCAACTTGAGCTAGTTGAACATATCTTTTGTATAGCTCATGTATTAAAATCCTAAGTGTACTTTTGGGGCGTTTCTCTTTTGATTTGGCAAACCGTGTATATGTATTATCTTTTGAAAGCTTTTGTATGTCATTTTGATTTGTAAACGCTAAAGATCAGATGAAAATGTTTGTTAGCTATTTCGGTTGGGTTCTGACGGGTCGGTTACTATTCATGGCCGGCTCCGGATTTCATCTCATTTTATTTTGGGTTATTTTACCATTTTGACCTGTTTACGCTCGTTTGTAAGTTCCGGATCGCAATAGATAGCTCTAATCTGATCCGTAGTCCTGGCGAGAGCTGGGCAGGCAGTCCGCTAACCCCTTTGGTTCGCCTTAGGGGAAAGTGGGGCTGTTACATAAGCAACAAAAAGTACACACAGATCACAAGCATATATACATGACACAACTTTATCAAATAAATCACACGGTAGTAGTCAGTTAGATACAAGCAAAGGAAATTCCATGAAAGTATCAGGGTCATTAAAAGTGCTATATACCAACTGGGCCAAAGGTTCAAAAGCAACTAACGAAAAGCTTTCCCCCTCTAGGGTTCCGTCTATACTCTATGAGAATAACACAATTCATATCTTAGACAGGGTTACTCATACTTAATGACACCCGAACAAATCACACGAAGTTCCATAGAATCATATTTCTAGTTCGCCCAAATCCTTTCTAACCTAGGCTCTCATCTCTTTAGTAGCTGGGTACAAGAATCCCAAAGAAGACAATTCACAACTCGAGCCGGCTGGTCCCAAGCGTAAATCATCCCTATTAAAAATTCATACCCGACATACATATTTATCTTTCGCAAGTACCACAATAAGGGATTTACACTTATAACGGACATGATTCATAGCCTACGCCCAAAAAAAAGCACTAATTCCTTTACACTTATTCACACAATCGGGATTATAACACCACTTGACCCAAACTCAATCCGCGCAGAGACCACGCGAAATGGCTCTGATACCACTTGTGACAGCCCAACCTCACACTAAGGCGAACCTAAGGGTTCGGCGGACCGCCTGCCCAACTCTCGCCAGGACTACGGAGTCGAATCACACAAACCCAATATGGCACGCGTGATAGGACCTAAAGAAAATGAACAATCGGAGACTACTAAGGTGAGAACATGCTTACCAAACCATAAATCATAATCTCAACTGAATACACTTAATAGATAAGGTTAAACACTTATACATATATTTACATCAGAGTCTTTGGCAAATTAACTAAACTAAAATACAAGCCAAAATATTCATACACTTAAAATAGGATTCGGGTTTCGGTTGCAAAAGAGCTTAACAAAATATTAATTATACTAGCTCGACCCTTTCTTCCAAGATCATGGATTCAAAGTTTGCTCCTGAAAGGAAAACAAAGATAATGGGAAGGGGGTGAGCTTACGCTCAATGAGGTACCAAAATAATAGCAGTCAAATCTTGGCATTTCACGTTTAACCAATCAGGTATACATGCCAGATACAAAGTAAAGAAGTTAGACACAATGATTCAAGTAGGAAGGATACAGGTGGCTCTCAGGAGCTAGATTTCCATGGCAGAACTTGATCCAAACCCGTTGACTCTCCGCCAACGTATATAGAACCAACATGTCCGTAGACCCCACTTTACACCAAATTCTGTTCACCAAACATACCCCTTACCGGGCCCGAACACCTCAACAGAAACAGAAGTGGCAATACTCGAGTATACCGGAATCAAGAGTCTTAATACCCAAAGATTCACAGAAACAAACTACCGTGATTTGTTATCTAATCGACCAGGCCCTCGCCGGCCCGACTGGAGTAACTAGCCACAGGTGTTGAACTCAGGGGTCACAGAAAGGTCGTTGGATACTAGCCTCCAAACGACGTCCGAACAGACTCAGATACATATAACAGATTACACACAATAAATAGGCATACAGACAGACAAGAGAATGAGTGTGATAAAGTACACCCTCGTCTCACACAAAATAAACAGATAGTACAGTCATTCAAATCATAGATTGCAGGTGCAGAAACCAAGTTAAGTAACAGATGAGAGGAGTGGTACACTCACCGGTTCCAATATAGGTACTTCAAAAGTTTTTACCCAAAGTGATTTTAATCGCCAAGAAACCCTAAAATAACCAAGATAAAACAATTATAGTTCGCATATCCACAAACCTAGTAAATGGAATGGATCAATGAGACTCGACTACAAGTAGTATGCCTTCCCAGGTTAAGTACTAGTACAAAATAATAAAATATGACTTTTGAGTAAAAAAGATAACAGTTGGTCCTAGGGTTACAAACAACTCCCAAAACCCTTCTTTTTTATCAGGATCAATTCAACTTGAAGGAATCGCGTAGCCCTAAAATTTTGGGCAGCATGCCCTCTGTATTTACCTATTTTCCAGCCATTTATGCCTTCGTTGTTTTTCTCAATCAATCCCAAAGTCACACACAAAATAATCTCATTTCAATAACCATTCAATAGGCTCAAAGTCGTACAAGTACAAATTCAAGCTAGAAAAATGTCTAGAAATGAAGTTTAAGTCAGAAAACAAAAGATAGATTTGACGTCGCTTAGCGGAACAAACACAACTGAAGTTACGCTTATCGGATTGGGGTGAAATTTATACCGTTTCGAAGCTAAGATAAAGGCCTACAACTTTGATGAAAACCACTCAGCCCAATTCGTAGTGTATCTAGGTCAAAGTTTTAAATTACAGAACCAGCATCTCACAATCAGACTAGTTAACCGCACTATGATTAAATGACAATAACTCAGGCTACCGATGTCCGATTGAGGTGTATCTTATGGCGTTTCCAAGCCAAGACATATACCTAAATTTCTTATGAAGGCCTCCAAAGCTAAATCAAGCATTTTCAGAGTCAAAAATTGAAATCTCCACAAAGACAGAAAACTGTCCGCGAAACAGGGCTTATGGGCAGTCAAGGGTATTTTGGTCATTTCATATGATATACTGCTCCGATCGAGTTGAAATTCTACAGGAAGCTATAAAATATCATTTTCTACAACTTTCATGTTTTGTACTAAGCCTAATTCGGCCTCTAACATGGTCAAACAGAACCGGACAGAACAGGGCAAATTGGAAACCTTAAAACTGAAATTTATGCACTCTAGCTGAAATTCTTTGAAGGCAAGCAAAACTAGCATTTTCAAGCTCAAAATTACTCATGACAACTACCAAATCATGGCTAAACATTAATCATCATATGAGGACAGAAAATTTACCATAAAAACTGAAATTCACCATGCTCCTACTTCAAACCATAAACTTGTCCACAAAACTACATATTTAACCTCTCAAATCCACTAATTGACAATTATCAAGAGTAAAAGGAAATTTCTAGGGAATTTACCTTGAAACTAGAGGAAAGATGATAGCTTACGATTTCTTCTACAAAAATCACACCAGCAAGACCTTTGTTCCTCCTTAATAAGCACTTGTATGATGTAGTTTCCAAAACTAACGTTTAAAACTCCAGATTCAAACATGGAATGGAGGATGAAGTTGAGGTTTTCTCTCTCTCTTTTCTAGTTAAGGAAGTCGGCCAAGAGGAAGAAAGAAATGAAGAAATTTTGTCCAATTTTTTCCAAGATAAAGATCAAAAAAAGTCTTGGTCAAAAGTTAAGGTCCAATGGTTTTGTGACAAATGGTCCTTTAGGGTTTTAATCTTATTCTTTTGTCTACCAATGGTAATTTATCTAGCTAATCTCTAATTGTCTCCTAGCACCTTGTACAGTAATATTCCTTCATACAAAACTTCAATTAATCGGCAAAAATTTATCGCACTTAGCGCACTAGCGGGCCCCACATCCATAATACGCTTCAAACTGAATATGAACTAACTTAAACTGGGAAAATGATTTAAAAACTCTACTCACTTATAAAATGTCTGGAAAAATCAATATAATAAGGTATAATGAAAAAAATGCATACGAGAAAATAAAATAATATAAAAATAAGGGAAATTTACGGGTTCTCATATTCTCTCCCTCTTAAAGAAATTTTGTCATCAAAATTTCCTTACTACTAGGATCTCTTAAAGTCTTAGTTAAACGGCGGATCGTACCTTCTACATCCTCAGACGAGTCAGGGACCTGATGTTACTCTAGGGAATACACCCGAGCCGGTACTTTCGATCCAGTCCTTTTCCTTTTTGACTGTCCAGGGTTAGTCTCAGTTGGTTTCTGGATCCCTTTTCCTTTTCGCAATCGAACTGGGTAGTCGGCAATCTGATGATCGGCGCTTCCACGGCGCAGACATTTTCCCTCTTTCTTCCAACAATTTGCCTCCGTATGATTTGGCCCTCCGCAATATCCACAGGGACCACGAGTAGCAGAGACCGATCCCCCCTGGGAGACATCACGCGACACCCCCGGTTGTCCTATTCCCCCGTTTCCCTTTTCAATCTTAGGGGGTGTACTCTTATCTTCTTGTTCCGAACTACTCCCAGGGAAGCTCCTTTTCTTGGCTTCGAAGTTTCTCACCTGTAGCCTCGCATTTTCAACCCGCTGGGCTTTTTCCACAGCATCACTAAAGGTACTAAGTTGAGCTACAGCCAAGTCCTTTTGAATCTCAACATTTAATCGCTGGACAAAACGTCTATCCGTCTTTGTTCAGTTACAATCAATTCGGGCGCAAACTTAGATAACCGAGTAAATTGACTCTCATACTCGGCTACGGTCTGAGTTCCTTGGTGAAACCGAATGAATTCATCTTCTTTCTTTTCTTGGATTAGAGGAGGGATCCAGTCCTTCATAGTCATATGCCTGTAAGACTCAGTTTCGGCCCACTTGGTAAATTATTCAATAACCTGTGACAGCCCACCTTCCCCTCAAGAGAACCAAAGGGTTCGATGGGCCGCCTGCCCAACTCTCGCCAGGACCACGGAGTCGAATCACACAAACCCTATATTGCACGCGATAGAACCCCAAGAAAATCAACAATTGGAGACCACCAAGACAAAATATAACTTACCAAACCATACAGTGATACGGAGCTTCGATGAAACACCTCAACAAAAAAATAGGAAAATGAAAACGAAAACGAAACGAAAATGGCCACGTCACAATCAGGCCGGAAGTTGGCCGGATTCATGGCAATGGCTAACCCAAAATTTTTCAAATGCCGTGCTCGCCCAATCGTCCAACGGTTACAAGAAACGTTCACCAAAGCCATAGAAGCATAACATCTCAAAGGAATACACTTTAAAAAAACAAGGTTAAATACTTATATATATCGGAGTCTTGAACAAATTAACTAAAGTATAAGCCAAAGTATTCATACTATTCAAAATACAATTAGGGTTTCGGTTGCAAAAGAGCTTAACAAAAGAACCTATACACTAGCTCGACCCTTTCTTTCAAAACCATGATTTGAAAGTTTGTTCCCTGTAAGGAAAACAAAGATAACGGGAAGGGGGTGAGCTTACGCTCAATGAGGTACCAAAATAATAGCAGTCAAGATTCATGGAATTTCATGTTCAATTAGTCACATGTGCCTATCAAATAGGAAATTAAACAAACACTTTAGATAGAAAGAATACAGGCGGCTCTCGGGAGCCCAAAGTTCCCATTGCAGTACTTGATTCAAACTCGTTGACTCTCCGTCAACGTATAAAGAACAACCCTGTCCGTAGACCCCACTTTACATCAAATTCCGTCCACCAAACATACCCCTTACCCGGTCCGAACACCTCAAGAGAAACAGAAGTGGTAATACTTGAGTATACCGGAATCCAGAGTCTCAATACCCAAATATTCCAAGAAACAGACTACCATGGTTCGTTATCTAATCGACCACACCCTTGCCGACTCGACTCGAGTAACTGGCCACAGGATTTGAGTTCAGAGGTCACAGAATGGTCGTTGGACTCAACCCTCCAAACGACAATAGATTAAGTACAGATAATAGAGTCAATTGTACACAGTAAATAGGCATACAGATACGAGAACGAGTGTGATAAAGTACACCCTCGTCTCAAACAGAATAAACGGATAGTACAGTCATTCAAATCACAAATTGCATGTATAGGAACCAAGTTACGCAACAAATGAGGGGAGTGGTACACTTACCAGTTCCAGTGTAGATACTTCAAAAGTTTTCAACCAAAGTGGTTTTAATCGCCAAGAAACCCTAAAATAACCAAGATAGAACAATTATAGTTCGCACAGCCACAAACCCAGTAAATGGAATGCATAAATGAGGCTCGACTACAAGTCGTATGCCTTTCCAGGTTAGGTACTAGTACAAAAGAATAAAAATGTGACTTTTGAGCAAAAAGATAATAGTTGGTCCTAGGGATACAAATAACCCCCAAAACCCTTCATTTTTACCAAGATCAACTCAACTTGAAGAAACCACCCGGCCGAAACAATTGGATAGCACCTCCCATTAATTCGATACTTTTTCAGCCATCATGGCTTCATTTTTCCTCAAATCAGCCCAATTCAACATATAAGTATATTTATGTGAGGACCCGTAAAATTCTTTATATTTTTCTTAAAAATGCCCTTTTATTTGGAAATTATTACTTTATAATGGCCCTACTACTCAATCACCCCACAATAAGTGTAAATGAATCTAGAAAGTAGGGTTTCACTTTTCGTTTTCAAGTTAGAGCGAATTAGGGTTTTCACGTTTTTTCGTAGTATGACTATTCGGTACGGAGTGAGGATCAAATTTGGTAGGTAAGAGTGACTTTTGGATGAGAAAATATCATATGATTAGAAGTGATAATAATAAGTTAGTGATTAGAAGGTAAAAACCCTAATATACGTGATTTAAGAAAAAACGGCTCGAACCGACGTGTACCGTGCACTACTGATTGAACACACCACTTGATCACCACTTTCTTACCATATAAGCTCATTAATATTTGTGCAAAATATCCCCTCATTCTCAGCTAGCTTTGGCCAAAAATGTTGACCAAATTTGCAAGGAAAAGAAAAAAAAATGAGTGGAAATTGGTGATGCCACTTGTTGGCCATCTAGGGCCTTGACCAAGACCAAATTGTCTTGCCTTCTTATCACCATTTAGCTTCCTTTCTTCATCATTTTCTGCTTGCTTTGGTCGAGAGAGAGGTAGAGAAAAACCAAGGGAGAGATACGCCAATCCATCTTGAGTTTGAGTCACTTAAGTGAGGAAACAAGAAACTAATCCGATTAAAACTTTCTTTGAGTGTTTAGCTAGTGGTGTGTTGGTGAAAGTTTGGAAGGAAAAGCTAGGGCTGCTCTTGGAAGTAACTTTAGTAAGGTAATAATGCTGATTTACCATTTCTTACTCTTAATCTTGCTTAACTTGGCATAGCACCTTAAATTTGTGGTGGATGATAGCTATTATAATGATTTGGATGGATATAGTGTATGTTCTTGAGTTACATGAGTTAGGGTTTGAATGATTTTCTGCTTATACTTGCTGTATGGATAGTATATGTTGTACCTAAGCTTATATAAGAGGTTGTGGTAGTGATTGAAGCAAGAAATGAAGAAAGTTTCCTTTGAAACCGTAAAATTTCAGATTTCTGGAAAACTGTAGCTCAGTTCTGTCTAGTTCCAGTTCATGATGTTAAAGGCCGAATTAGGCTTAGCATAAAACATAAAAATTGTATAGAATGATGTTTTATAGTTTCCTACAAAATTTCATTCCAATCAGAGCAACGTAGCCTGTAAAAAGACCAAAATACCCTCACTGCCCTAGGATGCATCCAGTGATCAGTTTTAGACAGTTCATCCCATTTGACCGTGTCTATTCACTATGATCCGTGCTGATTTAGCCATTTTCCAAAACATGAAAGTTTTAGTACTTTGTCTTAGCTTTTCAACACCTCCAAGAACGCCTTAAATGGACTTTGGTAGCTTGAGATATGGCCATTTGGAAGTAGTACGGTTAACTGGCCGGTTAGTTGGAATTTGGTTCTGTGAATTGGGAATTTGACTGGGTTACACTGGAAATTAGACTAGGTGGTCTTCACCAAAGTTGTATCCCTTTATCTTAGCTTCGAAACGGTATAATTTGAACCTCAATCCAATAAGCGTAGCCTCGGATGTGTCCATTCCGCAAAAACCCGTCAAATCTGTCTTTTGTTAAACTTCATTTCCGCACATGTCATTAGCTTGATTTTTGTACTTGTATTACCTTAAGCCTATTGAACGGCTATTGAAATGAATTTGTGCTGTGTGTAACTTTGGGTTTGATTGAGGAAAAGAATGAAGCCGTAAATGGCTGGAAAATTAGGTAAATAGAAAGGGCATGCTGCCCAAATTTACGCTCGAAGACTAGAGAAATATACTTGCGACTTGAGTAAGGGTTAAGAGTGATTACTACTTGAACCATCTAGGATATTTGCGTCTTCTTTTACTGAAGTATATAAGTAAGGATTTGGCCGAACTTGTACCCTTGAGAAATACAACTATGACTACTAGGAATACGTTTCCCTTATACTTTCGACTCAAATGGCATTTCCAAGTATAAATGTTATAAAGTTATATAGTTTGCAAAGCGAGCGAGTATTTCACGAATATTCTCCAAGTAAATTTCCATGTCTTGATTCTTATTGAACGAAAAGTTTACGTTTCGAACCTTAGTTGATTTTTAAAGTTCTGAAACAAAGTTTTATCGCAGATTTGGACTCCGAACCCGGAGTATAACCCAGACGTGATTACTAGGGGCACTTCATTTTGGTGAGTGCTTCCAAATACCTGATTGAACTGGACACTTGTTTCCAATACTTGATCAATATGATTAAATGATATATGATTGGTTTGATCGGGCAAGAGTGTACTTTATCGCACTTGCCCTTATTTGATATATACTTGTTTATTGTTGAAATTGATTTGATATACTTGTTTATGATGTGCGCACTTCCTGGAATTCCAGAAACCCTGCGGCAAGTTACTCGAGTCGAGCCGGCAAGGGCTTGGTCGATTGGGTAACGAACCCTGGGTCTCTTGTTTGTCGAGTGGAGTGATATCTCCTCGACTAATTGGTATACTCGAGTATTACCACCCGTGTCTATTGAGGATTTTGGGCCCAGTAGGCGGTTTGAATGGTGGACGGAGAGTAGTGTAAGTGGTGCTCTACTGGATTGGTTCCTTTACTTGAAAGTTGACGGAGTGTCAACTATTACGTGATCAAACTCCTGATGATGAATGGGAATTTGGCTCCTGAGAGCCATCCGTATCCTTATGCTTTGGAATGATTATTGTTTATTGGATTATTGTTTCTTCTGAAAACTTTTATACTCGCTCATTTTGAGATTACTACTTGAAGTGTTATTGCTCACTTTTATGAACTCCTCATGCTCGTTACTTTGCTATATCGAAAACTTGTACTTATAAATAATTGTCAATTTGCTATTTGGAACCTCACTGGGCTTTTAGCTCATTCCACTCCACTTGTTTTCCTTACAGGGGGTACGAGCGAGGCGTGAGACGTGTACAGACTAGCGTAGTCTAGTTGTTTTGAATTTTGTAATTGTACTCGCACTAGTCGCTCGATTAGGGTTGAATGTACTGAGAACCTAAATCTTTTGATGTATTTGGGACTGTATGGATGGTTGAGATAGAAATGAATGTATTCGTATGTTCCAAACTTGGAAACCGTTATTTCGTTTATTATTGAGGTTGCACCTTACTTTAATTGATGCGAGTGAGTGAGTCCTGGCGAGAGTTGGGCAGGCGGTCCGCTAAACCCTAGGGTATGCCCAGGGAGAGGTGGGGCCGTCACAATTTAACACCATAACTTTTCCACTAGGTTTAAAGTCACCCAAATACAAGGCAATTCTGGCAATGCAACCATCGAAATCCAAGTTAGAACCTATAAAGTAGTTTTAAAAACAAATAGCTAAGCAACAGGTTTGACATCTACCGGCGTTTTCGTCACAACAGCAGCTACGTTTATCGGATTGGGGTAAATTTTATGGCGTTTCAAAGCTAATACATATACCTACATTTCTTATGAAGGCCTCCAAAGCTATATCATTCATTTTCAGGGTCCAAAATTGAAATCTCCACGAAAATAGAAAACTGTCTGCGAAACAGGGCTTATGGGCAGTCAAGGGTATTTCAGTCATTTCACATGCTACAGTGCTCCAATTGAACTGAAATTTTACAAGTAGATAGGTAACTCAATTATATACAACTTTTATCTTTCTCAAGGACGAACATGCAGTGCAAAAATCAGGACAGATTACTAACCCTAAGTTGGAATTTCTTTAGGCAACCAAAACTAGCATACCAAAGCTTCATTTTTCACAATATAAAGCTATCATTCTATGATCAACCATTACTCATCATATGTGGGCTTAAAAATCACCATAAAATCTGAAATTTAACATAACTCTAACTCAAACCATGAAATCTTCCACAAAACAACATATTTAACAACTATAATCCACTAATGAACAATTTATTGAAGTAAAGAGGAAGTTCTTGACAATATACCTTCAAACCCCAAGAGAATTGGTAGCTTAGTGCTTCCCTTTCCAAAACAACTCCACCAACCTCCTTAATCCTTCCTAGCAAGAAGTTTCTATGGAGTAATTTGAGATACTAATGGTTGGAACTCAAGATTTGGGCTTGGATTGGAAGAAACAAGATGAAGTTTTCCTCTCTTTTCCTCTCCTCAATGGCCAGCCAAGATGGAGAAAATGAAGATGATTTTTTGGGTCAAATTTGATATTTAGTAAAGTTGGAATAAAATGTTCAAAGTCTAACATCCAATTATGTCGCGACACCTAGCACCTTTTAATGTTATTCTCATCCTCTTGTCTCCCAATACAAATTAATCAAGTTAACCTCCTATTTTCTCCTAGCACCTTGTAAAATAATATCCCTTAATACCAAACTTCAATTAATCACCAAAAATTTATCGCACTTAGCGCACTAGCGGGTCCCACGTGTACAACGCACTTCAAACTTATCATGAACTAACTTATACTATGAAAATTATTTAAAACCTATACTCACTTATAAAAATCTCTGAAAAATCAATATAGTAAGGTATAATGAAGAAAATGCATGCGAGAGAATAAAATAAAATAATATAAAATAAGGAAAATTTACGAGTCCTCACATTACCACCAAAATAAATCAATGTCCGTTTGAAGCAGGAGGGTCAATGGTTCCAATTACATCCATACCCCACATTGAACATGGCTAGGGAGCAGTCATATTGTGTAATTCTGTAGGGGAAGTGCGCAGAACATCTCCATGCAACTGACATTTAATACATTTTCTGATAAAATCTACACAATCATGCTTCATAGTAAACCAAAAATATCCTGTCCTCATAATCTTCTTTGCTAATAAATGTCCATTCATATGTGATCTACATACACTGTGCACTTTTTCCATCAAATAATCTACTTGATCTTCATCAACGCATCTTAGAAGGCCCAAGTCTGACGTCCTTTTGTATACCACCTCTCCATTTAAGAAAAATTTGGATGATAATCTGCGCAAGAAGCTTTTAGCGGTCACATCAACACCTGGAGAATATAACCCGATTTTGAGAATATACCGCTGTACCAGGGACGGTCATCAGAAGATTTTTCCATAACCAGACAATGTACAGGCTTTTCTTGTAATGGAATCTGGATAGATTCGATCACGAACTCATCTGGATGCTGAATCATTGAAGATAAAGTGGCTAAAGTATCAGTAAAAATATTTCGAGCACATGGAATACGCCTGAACTCCAAACTTCTGAATTTGTTTGCCAAATCCAGTAAATTGCAATGATATGGCAAAATCTTTGAATCTCGAGTTATCCATTCTTTGAGCATTTGATGCACGAGCAAATCGAAATTACTAAACACTATTAAATCCTTGATCTTTATTTTCAACGCCATTTTTAATCCAAAAATACAAGTTTTATATTTAGCCATATTGTTAGTACAAAAAAATCCCAATTTAGCGTAACCAGGATAATGTTTTCCTTCAGGCGATACTAGAACAGTTCCGATCCCAACTCCTAAAGAATTTGAACCACCATCAAAGAATAGTCTCCATTCAGGGTATTGTTCATTCATATCCTTCGCTGTATCCACAAACAGAACCTCCTCATCCAGAAAATAAGTGTGAAGCGGTTGATAATCGTCTTCCCTTGAATTTTTTAGCCAAATGATCTACTATAGCCTGTCCCTTGATTGCCTTTTGAGTGGTGAAGATGATATCGAATTCAGAAAAGATCATTTGCCATTTAGCCATGCGTCAGGTCAGCATTAGTTTCTCCAATAAGTACCTCAAAGGGTCCGAATGAGAGAAAAGATAGGTGGTGTGACTAAGCAAATAATATCTCAGTTTCTGAGCTGCTCAGGCCAATGCACAGCAATTCCTTTCAAGAAATGAGTATTTTGCCTTGTAAGGTGTGAATTTCTTACTAAGATAATAAATGTCTTGCTCCCTTTTTCCAGAATCATCATGATGCCCCAAAACACATCCCACAGCCTCGTCGAGCACAGACTCGGTTTGGGTGCCACTAATACCGAAGGGTGCAACAAATAATCCTTGATTTTATCAAAAACTTGCTGGCATTCTTCACTCCAATACAATGACATATTCTTCTTCAATAATTTAAACAAAAACTCACATGTATGAGTCAATTGAGCAATGAACCGGCCGATAAAATTAATTTTTCCAAAGAAACTCTTCACATCCTTTTGTGTTTTTGGCACTGGATCTCACGAATTACTTTAATCTTTGTCGGATCTATCTCTATGCTTTTTTTACTGACAATATACCCCAATAATTTGTCTGCAGGAGCTCCGAAAGCGCATTTCGCAGGATTTAATTTCAAATTATACATTCTCAATCTTTCAAATAACTTTTTCAAATCAACCAAATGATCCTCCGCTTTCTTGGATTTGATTATGATATCATCCACATAATTTTTCATCTCCTTATGAATCATGTCGTGGAACAAAGTGGTCATGGTCCTTTGATAAGTAACTCCAGTGTTCTTCAATCCGAATGGCATTATTCGATAGCAAAATATTCCCCATAGAGTGATAACAGCAGTTTTCTCTCTATCCTCCTCTGCCATTAGAATTTGATGGTATTCGGTGAAGCAATCGCCAAAAGACTCGATCTCATGCCCAGCAGTGTTGTCCAAAAGGTTATGTATGTTTGGCAAGGAAAAATCATCCGTCGGATTAGCCTTGTTCAAATCTCGGTAGTCAACACATACCCTCACCTCACTACTTTTCTTTGGGACAGGGACTGGATTTGAAAGCCAAATAGGATAATGCGATACCATGATAATCCTGGCATTAAATTGTTTCTCAATTTGTTCCTTCATTTTGAGACTTATGTCCGGTTTAAATTTGTGAGGCTTTTGTTTCACCGGTAGAAAATTTGTGAACCACTATATCTGTTGAAATGCCCGTCATATCATTATAGGACCAAGAAAACACATCTTGAAACATGGTCAAAGAATTCAATCATCTTTTTTTTCTGCTTCTTATTCAAATGAATGCTAATTTTTATCTCATTGACGTCGTTCTCAGTGCCAATATTAACGATTTCTATTTCTTCTAAGTTCGGTTTGGATTTCTCTTCATATTGTTCAAGATTCTTTAACAAAGACTCAGATTCTTCCTTGTTATCGCTCTCGTCTTGAATTTCTGATTTCATAATTTCAAATTCATGAGAGATATCGAGATTGCAGTCATCGAATTCCGGAATACTGATATTCAAAGGGTCAATGTGTTTTATTTTTGACCATCTGAAAAAGAATGAGATAGATATAATAATGCGTAAGTAAAACAATTGGAAAATGAACACCATGCATTTCATTGAATTTCAAATAAAGGACAAAATGTCATAATACGCTACTTAACATAAGACTTGTATTGAAAAGACATTTGATTCAAAACTATTTACAAAACTAAAATGCAAAAGATGAACAATACAAATGATTTCTTTCATAGCTCTCTACCAAAGGCAATCCCCTAGATTTACCGAAATTCAGTTCGGAAAGGAAGAAAATCAACGGTCCAATTCTTCATTGCTTTTCTGGAAACCTTTGGAAATTCTGGATTCTCCGACGACTCGCCCTCATAAGTAACCCCCATGAACAGTTTAGACAAATTGACATCCACCTCGTCGATCGGGTCCAATTTAGATCCAATTACCTCCGATGGATTGGAAAAAGTGTAGTGTAATGGTGAGATACTCCTGATAATTTGCTTTGCTTCCTTTTCTGCTCTTTTCTGATCTAGCATTTCTTTCATGTCCCTAGAAGTAGGTTAAAACCCTAGTCCAAAGGTGTCCTTCTTTCCTTGAGACTCTATTGGTTCTAGAATTCCTTGCAAGTTACGCCCAAGACCCTTGCCTATCTCGTATCCTCCTCGAATCATTTTTTTAGCCATCATAATGCTGGTTTCTGGCAAATTCATTCCCATCACTGACTTGTCTTTAGATACCCAACCTACTAAAACGATATCAGCCACGTGAAGAAGCTAGAGCTTTTCTATCACTTTTCTCTTTTGGTCCGAGATTGACGATCATAGTACAATCATCCTCTGCAAACATCGTGATTAATTGATCATTCACTACAAAGCTCAACATCTGATGGAGCGAAGATGGCATAGCACCCGAAGCGTGAATCCAAGGTCATCCAAGCAGAATATTATAAACACTTGAGAAATTCATGACTTGGCACATGATTTGGAATTCGATAGGTCCTATTTCCAATATTAAGTCCATTTCTCCCATTGATTCTCTTTTTGCGCCATCAAATCCTCTCACCACAGTTGCAGATGGCTTAAGTTTAGTTTCTTGAAATCCCAATTTGACCAAAATATTCCATGGACAGATATTCAAAGCAGATCCGTTGTCTATCAAAACTCTCGACAATAACTTTCCATTACAACGGATTGAGATATACAATGCCCTGTTATGTCCAATTCCCTCAAAAGTTAAATTTTCATCAGAAAAAGAAATCTGATTTGAAGCCAAAACATGTTCGACTACATGGGTGAATTTGTCAACCGAAATATTCTTAGGCACTTGAGCCTCGGTTAACATCTTGAGCAAAGCTTTTCTATGAAGTTCCGAAGTTAAGAACAGATTCAACATAGAAATTTGAGTTAGCATTTTATCCAATTGCTCGATCACTTTATACTCGCTTTTCTTCAACATCCTAAGGAAATTGAATGCCTCTTCTTCAGTCATAGCTGGTCAGGTTGGCACGACATCTTCCTTTGCTTTTGATGGCTTGTTAACTACAGGTTCACTTATGATTCTTCCAGATCTAGTGACGGCGGCCACCTCCTTCTTTGGCATTTCTTCTCCTCCAATCAATAGAATGGGCTGACTATAATTCCATGAAACTTCTTGTAGGTTAAGAATAGGCGCTTGTTCAGGCAATTCGAGTACCACAATCTCTGAAGACTCACATTCAAAAGGTATCACATCTAAAATAAAAGGGTCAGCATTTTTCTTGACCTTGGAGGTTTCTTCTTCCACTATGAATGGTTCTCTAATGACCCCTATTACCTCAACTTCATCTACAATGTATTGAGTAGGTTCCTCGATCTGTTCATCATTGGTAATAACTCCAACAGTATCTTTGTACGCTGGAAGGGATTCTTGCTAACACTCGGTCCTTGTTCATCTTTCCTTCTTAAAACTGTCTCTGGCTTCAATCATGTCTTGAATTTTATGCTTAAGTGCCCAACAATTGGTAGTAGAATATCCAGGAGCTCTAGAATGATAAGCACAAAAAGATTGAGGATCATAACCAAGTGGAAATTCTCTAGGATAGATTTTAGGAGGTATCGTAACAATTATTCCTACGGCTTTGAGTTATTCATATAACTGATCAACGGGGTGACCTAGATTGGTGAAATTCTGTGTGGGGTTGGGTTTTAGGTGTCATTGGTTTGTTGATAGTTGTAGTTCTGGTTGGCTGGTGAACTGGGTCTTGGATTATAAGGAGGGCAAAATCTAGTTTCAAAGTTAGGTGGAGAAATATGAAATAGTGTTGTGGGTATGTTTCGGTATTTGGTCGGGGTCGAGGATGGTTAATAGTTGTATGATAAACAGGTCAAGGGCATGGACGGTATGGGTGATCGGATGGATAAGTGAGGTATTATTGGTATTTAGGTCGGGAAGAAAAACCTTGGTTCCAGACAAATGCAGCTTCCTCCTTTTCCTTTTGAATTGAGGTTTCTTGCTACTGCTTCTTTGATTTTGCAAAGTTTCTAATTGCGATTTCAGAGCTGACACATTAACAATCTTTTCCGTTCTTATGAACTCATCTTACTCTTCTAATTTGTTAACAATTTCTACAAATGAGCATCCAGTCATGCGAAAAATTTCTTCAAAATAGGACGGGTCATGAGTTTTGATAAATGTGTGAACAATTTCTTCTTCAGTCATAGGAGGTTCCACCTTGGCAGCCAATTTCCTCCATCGCTTTGCATATGTCTTGTGATCCTCAGATGACTTTCTTTTAGTCCCCTCAAGTGTGGTCCTCGTCGGAGCAAACTCGCAATTATACTCATATTGTCTTACGAAAGCGGTTGACAAATCCAACCATGTTCTCATCTCATCATACTTCAAATTGGAGTACCAATCGAGCACATCACCTTCTAAACTTTCGGGAAACAATCGAACTGGCAATTTCTCATCATCTATTGGCCTTCCTAATTTGTTTGTAAACATTCAAAGATGCGTTTTGGCATTGCCCGTTCCGTCATACTTGCTAAATTTGGGTGTTTTAAAACCCACAGGCAGTTACATATTAGGAAACAGGCACAATTCGTTATAGTCCAAACCTCCTTATTTGCTCAAGCCTTGGCTCTTCCTCATGAATTCATCAAATCGATCTAACTTCTTTAATAGATTCTTGTCAATTGGCGCGGAGGATTCCCCTATTTCAACCTTTCCTTGTGTAGTGGTGTCTAGCGTGAATGGTTCCGCAGTTGAATAATAATATGATTCTTGAGGTTCAAGTGGCATGTTCAGACTAACAGGTGAATAATTTTGAGAAATTTGAATGTGAGGAGGATTGATTTGGATATTGGGTGCATAGGTATGTGGTAGGTCATGAGTGGGATAGTTGAAAATTTCCTCAGGTGGATTTATGACATGTGGAGCAAAAGAGGTTTGAGTATAGGGTAAGGGCAGTGGTTGGGTTCAGTTTGACTAGCAGGTAGGGGATCAGGCTGGACACCGCTCTGCTACCAACAACCAATTGATCAATCACGCACCGTTGTGCGGTCATCTCCATGCTTAACTCACTGAATTTGTTTAACACTTTGCTCAGTTGAGCTCCTAGATTTGCAAGGTCAGCTGATGACGTTGTTGCAGACCTATTAGATGATTCACGATATGCACTCATGTTTATACTATTTCTCAAAGTTCTACTACGTGATCGTATAATGATAGGGATTCTTTGTGTAGTTATGTTTGCAATTACCTGAAAATTTAGAAAAAACCTATTTAGATTCCCCTCTTGATTAACTGTTGACAAAAGGGAAAAAAAAAAGGAAAAAGACACGAGTTGGAAAAAAAATTAAAGTAATTCGGATGCATGTCCTATTAGGGAGCCCTTTTTGTGCCAAGGGTAGGTCTAACATGATGTAACACCTTCAAAATGGGACCCGTTTATCAAACCTGCTTTTGACCGCCATTTTGCACAAAAGAAAAGTCATTTCAAATTTTCAAATTTTCATTTTTAAAAACATTATTTACATCATTTTTCAAAGACGGTCCGTACAAAGTCATTAAATCTTTTTTACCTATCTATTACAGTATCTTTGGATTCTCTGGCATAGGGATTTCTCATGTGTTTCACTTGATCGTACAGTTCCCCACATTTTCTTTTCAATTCTTGTTGTTTCTCTCGCATCTTTTCACATGTCTCCTTATGTTTTTCTGCCATCCCCTTGCTAGCTTTGACGGACTCTTTTAGTTGCAAATTTTCTCTGTCTTTGGCTTCAATAATGGCCATCAATCTCTTGACCTCCTCGGATGGTTCGTCTTATGATTGTTGCATACCAAAACCCTTAAGCCAATCCTTATACTGTGGAGTTACTAAACCCTTTTGCTTGAGTTCCGGAATGTACTTGATGTGCTTGTCATCCGACAATGTCCCCCAAGCCTCAATGATAGGAATCTTCATCATAATTTCACTTGGACATATCCTTTTGTCAACAACAACGGCGAATTCAGTTAAACCAAGTGTATACAACAATTCTTGAATACGGCCCAACTGTCGGAGAACCCTGTTCAGATTATAAGCCATGATACCTTGGGTGCCTAGCAATGAAATGAACTTTAATGCTTTGGTGCGAAGTACGGGTTTAACACAATTAGTCAAATCTAAAACCCATCTAACATTCTGATCAAGCAAATCTTTTAAGAAATCCACATACTCAGACGCCTTACTCGACAGACCCTTTCTATTAACCCTCTTGTGATGCGTAACTATCCAATTATACCCAGATATTGGCAGACTATCAGGAATCGGTGATTGTCTCATAAAGTGCTCTATAGCCCATACGTGCAGAACTAAATTAGATCCATGAAAGAATTTTTCACCCCTTTGGCAAGTAGAATAGGCTACAAAGATATCGGCTAAGATAGTTGGAACAATAGAAAATTGCCTATCTTTTATCCCTAGAAACAGATCAAACATGACTTTGGTGAGTTTAAAAACTATCTTCTTGTCTTTTCTCGAGAAAAAGTAAGTTCAAGCCATAACTAATCCATACACCCACGGTCTTTTACGCCCCCACATTGTCTTGGATATAAATGAAAAATCTCCTAAATGTCTCTCAAACCCATCTCTCAATGCAAATCGGTCAAATAGAAATTTCACATCTATGCCTTGATCAAACCCTTGTATTACGGATTCCTTTAACCCAGTGAAATGGCAGAACTCGACTTTGTTAGACACAAACGGAAATATTACGGCGGTACCATGAATTAATAGATTAAGAAGGCCAGATATCTCCTCAATTGTCACGGTCATTTCCTTCTTGCCTAGTCTAAATGTGGAGCAAGTAGGATCACACAAATGTATCAAAACTTCTACCAAGTAGCCGTCTGATTTGACATCCTTAAAATCCCCAATTGGTTCTAAGTGAGAGGCTACTTGGTTAATTTCACTAGGTGAAAGCAATGCGGGTCACCTCTGTACCTCAGTCAGTGTTACTAACATTTGTTGGACTCATCGAGAGCGTTCCATCTAGAGACAAGCAATTGGTGTCAAGTACCTTACCTATAGGTCCCACTTTTCCGGTTAAACTGGAATTTAAATGTGAAAATTCCAAAACAGGGTTAAATACCCATGGGAATATAGGGTTGGCTTATTCTTAACATGGGATTCCGTAAATGGCATTCCCTCTAAAGCTTATACATGATGTCAATTTATCAAAGCAATTAAATATGCAATTTGAAATGAAAGAAAGACTAAAGGGACCCTTCGTATACCAGGGTGGGGCTAAAATGATGTGCAATTATTAACCTATGAATGCAATACATCGGAATTTAAATGTGCAATAGCATATCTAAGAGGGTAGGTTCTAAAAGAGTATCATGCCAGAACTTTTATTTTCTAGCGTTTATGAATGCAAAAGACGAGAAAACAAGAAAATTTTAGTTCAACACATAACACGTTGGGGCAATTAGATGATACAAAAAAGCAAAAAGAAAAATAAGGAAAGAGGGGTGGAATCCCTCCCCTCATGCCTAGTGTTCCTAGTTGGGTAAGTTTGACTCTATCCTAGGTTATTTCTAATATGGATGCATGAGGTTGGGCTCACTAATGCATCTAGACTCAATAAGGTTTAGGCTCCCAAACCTTCAGACCAAAGTCGAAGGGTCATCAATCCCAAGGCCTAAGAGTCGGTGGTTCGAGTGATCCCTCGGACATTGCTATGCGCACATCGTGCCACGGCCACATGTCTAAGTGGATCGATCCTAATCCTAATGAGGTGGAGTGGTGTGACAACCACTAAAAGTAAAAAGAAACGAGGGGTTATAAAGTAAAATATATGCACGTATGAAGTGCTCTTTTTGAAGGGAGGGATTAAATACTATCAGATGTGAGTAAAGGTTCTAGGGTGGCTATCCTCTTCCCCCCAAGATGCAAGCGCGATAAACATAAGTAAATGAAAATAAAACATATTATTCATCACATGCACGAATATCGAGATGATTGCATGTGTTAAATGTAAGAAACCCTAAAAAGGAAAAAATGCAACCTAAAACCTCCAAATGTAATATATAAGAAGGTTAGAAAAAAGAAAATGATTGACTAAATAAAATGTTCGGACTCTCTAATGATCTCCAGTGGAGTCGCCAAGCTATCGTGCCCCATTTTTTTTAAAAAAAATAAGATTACTGGTTTATAAAAATGAATTTTTGATTAATTTTGATTGAAAATGAGTTTTTTTATTTTTACAGAATAAAGAAAAAGAAAAGCGTCTAAAATGGGACTTAAAAGTACGATGATTTGGAGCCAAAATAATAGTTTCAAGAGAGTTTTTAAAAAAAAATAGGAATCGTCACTTGGTATTGAGTTAAGGTGTACTAAGTCACCTAAAATAAATTTTAAATAAAAAGTAGAGAAAACCCTTTTTAAACGACTCCAAATCTTTGAAAATCAAGAGAAAATGGTTCGGAAATCACGGTTGAAGAAAGGGAAGGCAAGGATAAAATCCAAAACACCCTTTCAACCTAGCCAAGGCTAGTTGTGTGATTTAGTAAAAAATTTTCTTAATTTAACCTATAAACTTATCACATTTGGATGTTACTATATGGATGCAAACCTAGACCTAACGGATATCAGGAGGGTCAAAATATTTCTTCAAAATTTAATTGGTGCAAATCACATTAATTGTGATGCCAAAAAATTATTCTTAGAAGAGGTCATGAATACGAAAAAATAAGACTAAAAAAAAGATAAATTATAATATATAAATATACGTGACTTAAAGGATAGGAATGCAACATAACGGGTATGGGGGACTAAATTCGTGACTAGATTTTCCTTTTTATAGAGGAGATACGAGCGTGCTAAGGCTAAGAGGCCATACTCGTTCATATCCCATGTTTGAAGGGTAATTTTCCTAATTTAACCAAGCAAATGCACAAATCTACTCCTCATTTCCTTAAATGGAATGAAAGTCAAAATGTCATATTTCGCATATAGGGATAGGGGATATATATAGGGGAAATATCATGTAAAATGGTAAGGATCCTAAAAAATAGAAAATATGCATGAAATGTAGTGATTTGTCGCACAAATATGATCTAGAATGTAGACGGTCCCTAAGGGTTTAGCGTTGGACTAGCCCATGTCTATAAGTTCTCACTAGCGTTGGACTAGTGAAAAGTCAGAAAAAAGTTTCACAGCTAGCATTGGACTAGTGTGGTGACATCATGCATTTATTATAATCAAATAAATCATATAATAAATCATATAAAATATAATAAAAACAAGTAAATACATAAATCACATAGAGCACATAGTACATAAGCATGATATCTAGATGCAACGACCCTAAGAAAGCGAGTAAACATGTAAACGCACAAGCATACAAGCACACAAGCACACAAGGAACTAAAAGCAAATAGAGACCTAACTATTATATTTGGGGCCCTAACTACAATCTAAAGGTGTGAGGAATCGTAAAATTCTTATTTCAAACCCCTATTTTTGGCTCATTTAATTATTTATCTGGATATTTGCCTCGAATAATATTTTCTAACCTTATTAGACCTAAATGCATGGAATTATATTTTTATTATATTTTTAAAGTGACTTGTTTCAAAAATTAATTTTTGGAAGATCGTTTAGTGAAATAGTGAAAACGTGTTTGAAAATTTTAACCGATTGAGAGTACAATAAGTTTGGAAAATTGGAGACTTACACAATGGTCCTAAAATAGGTAATTTTATGTTTAAGTACTCGAGTGATAGTTATTAGTACTATCGTTATAAGAAATTCTAGGAGGTTTCGCTTTATCGCGCTTAATTTGGAAATACACGTTTTCACACGCGCGATTTAACTGAGAGGCTTTAGACTCTCATTTTGGGACAATTAAGAGTGAATAATATTTATATGAATATAAGTATATTGGAGGTTTAGTGCACTAGTGAAATAAACTCGAGAGGAATCGAGCATAAAACGCGCGCATACACTCGCGAAGGAGAGTTGACTTTTGCACCAACTTGGGCCACACATTAAAGCTTCTCAAGGAAGCTTTATTTGATCAATACACTCTCTCTCCTAGTCTCTCTTGGCCGGCCATCAAGCTGCAAAAATAACCCAAGAGCTCTTCAATTTTTCCATCTCCAAATCTTGCACAAATCATCAACCAAATCAAACCAAAATTGAACTACACCTAGTTGAACACTTGGAGATTGTATCTAGCTAAAAAGGGGGAGCTTTTCATGGTTTTCATGGAGCAAGGAGGGACCAAAAATTTCTGTTTCGCACACCAAGTGAAGTAGGTAACGATCAAACCTTGAAAACTTGGTTTATGGAAGTTCTAGTGCTCATATATACTCATGCATGTTAGTGGGTAGCATTATTTTGAGGAAAATTTGGTTGTGTGGGCTCTATGAACTCCCACCTTGGATATATGGACTGATTTATGGTGTTTTGATGGTAACAATGTTTATTTAGTGCTTAAACTAGTGGATTAATGTTGGGTTGTTGATAGAAACTCAAGGATGATGCAATGACTAAAAGTGACCATTTTACCCCTGCTTTGTTCGAGCACTTTGGTGTGAATTTTGAGGTTCTAATGGCTTGTCTATGTTGTTTACATGTTATATTGAGTGTGTAAAAAGTTTCATTGAAAAATAACTTGATTTGGTCACCCAAATGTTGGATTTACGAAAGCTTAGAAATCTGGAAACTATTCCCGTATTCACCTAGGCAGTCATCTTGTTTTGGCTATAACTCATCGTTCCGATGTCAGAATCGAGTGCCGTTTGTGGTACTGGAAACTAGACATTCCCAGTTTTCCGTTGGTGTAAAATGCATGTCCTGGTTCCACTTGAGCAAGCCAAACCATTCATTTGAAATTCGCTGTCCTGTTTCATTGCTTCCTGGAAGGCAGCACATGAGCTATAACTTGATGCTCATGAATGAGCTGGTTATGGATAGATTTTGAAAATGGTTTCTTCTGAGAAAATATAGCCTTATGAGTCTATTTTCCAACACCACCAACCATGCTCAATTCCTAGTTGAATTGTGTGATTTATGATCAAAATTCGAATCTGGTCTTGTGAAGGAATACCATGCATTTGGACAGATTTGAAACTAACAATGATTTGGGACTTGTTATCCGAAGCTTCTTAGTGTAAATCACCTATCAAATGTACCTTGCACATATTTTAGACATTACCAACTGGAATGGACCATGTTTGAGATGTTTCTTGACCAAATGTTTGGAAACGGCAAAACGGAAGTTCAAAGGCAGCTTAGCCTTAGAATTTCTTGTGATTTCAATGGTTTCGTTAACCAACTTTCCGTACATATTTTTCTATGAAAATTGGTAAAGGAATAGTCCTTATATGGTAGTATTATACTGCTAAATTTGGTGCCATTCTGAGTCCGTTTCGCTGCTCAACTAAACTTCCAAAGTTCATGATTTGAGTTTGGGAAACCCTTGTTTAACAAGGAAATTTTGGTAACTTTGGGTCACCATATCTTGGTGCTCAAAATGTCAATTCTCGTTCCATTTGTTTTGCTCTAAACATGGATTGTTCCAAATTGCAAAGGCTGGTTCAAATTGGGTGAATTTTGCTGAATTTTCAAAGTTGGCCCAAAACTAACTTAAAACTGTCTTGATAACTCAAGTTATCAACTTCAAGCCAAAATTTGAATGCCTTCCACTTAGATTCATGGAAAGGTTCTTCTAGGAACTTTGAATACTTTGAAAGACGTTTCCAACGGTACCAAAATTTCCAATTTTGGACAACCAGGGAGTAAGTTATGATTTTTTCAAACATTGCACCAAAAATCGAAAATTGTGACCATTTGAAAGGAAATCCGTGCAGGAAACTATTCACTAGAATCCGGCCAGTTCTTGGCCGGATAGTCGGCCGAATTGGTGATGGAAATTGAAAAAAAAAAATAGAGGCTTGGTCACTGCCTCCAATCCGGCCAGAACCCGGCCGGATTGTGACGTGGCTAGCCCTCTTCCAACTTCAGTCGTTCGTTTTGAAATCTATTCGCACGTAATTGTTCCCGTCCAATGATTTTAAGGATAATAAACCGTTTTTACTCGAATTTTGTAACTCTTTTGAGTCTCAATTTTTAAAGGGAACCCAATCTCAATTTTCAAGATATTTTCTAAACTATACTAGTGTACAACCTTCCTCATCGCTTGGGGATTATCAGTAATAGTCTATTGTTAAATTACTCAGCCACACAAGAGGAACTTCAAGAGGATCCCTCGGTGGATGCTTGAACTTCGAGTGCCATTTCTTCTTGCTACTTGATGAGTGTCAAGTGCATGTTACTTGAACTATTGTGAACTCAATGTATGTTTACTTGCTATTGATGACTTGAGATTTTGGAAAATGGAGTCGAGTGTGTACTTTATCGCACTCGTTCTCATTCAAAATAATTTAACTCGTGCTCAAATTGCCTGAATATATCGATTGCTTAAATACATCGATTGCTTGTATATATATCAATGCTTGATACATGATATGGTATGCTATGGCTGCATACGTCGTTGGAGTGAATCTCCTCGACACACAAATGCACATGGGGACGCCCAAACCTCATTGGTCGACTTTGGACTCGAGCCGGCATGGGCTTGGTCGGGAACCTTGGCGAGTCATGAGATAAATAAGCTTGACCTGTTGAGAGGTCTTGCTAGGCGCCACAAACAAATGACAGGTGGGCCCGATACAGGGGTATGTAAGGTGAAATGGGACAGGTTAAGTGGAGTTCTATGGACTAAACCTACCCGATTGATGGAGTGTCAATTCGTGGAGGTTATTGATCGTGCAAGTGGAATATACCTCCTGAGAGCTCCAGTATCCTTGAATTGTTTCTGGTTATCTTTCCAGTAAATTGTTAATTATTGAAATATTATTGCTTGACTTGTAAATTGGGATTGTTATTTGAGCAATGTGCTTGCATGTGTGTTCTTGGCCTCACGAGCGTTTTGCTCACCCTGTAGATTTGTTTTCCTTAACAGGATTGGGCTTGGAATGAGACTCAGAGGAAACTTCCTTTTATGTACTTTTGAGCACTTTTGTAATAGGGTTCCAATTCTTTTGTCTAGACCTTGTAGGCATCGTGTGTTTTGGCCTGTATTATGGAAACCCGATGTATGGAATGGGTAATTGTTAAATATTGTTAAGCTTGAACGCTTCGGCACATATTGCATTTATATTATTTGGTTGTGACGTCTAGTACCACTATAAGCATGAACGTAAATTGCTTGAGTCCTGACGAGAGTTGGGCAGGCGTCCCGCGGATACCTTTTGGTTCGCCTTAGGGAGAAGTGGGGGCGTCACAAAAGGAGGTAAAGAATAAAATAAAAACCTAACTATTACAATTTGGCATTTAATTGCCTCTCAAATAATCATCCAAATTGGATTTATAAAACTTAAAATAAAATAAGTAAATAGATAAATAAATAAAACGCTCAAACCATGCAATTACACATAAAACATGTAGGAGCACATAAAAGATTTTAAATATTAAAAAAATACCTCCTCTTGAAGTAGTAGCTAATTGGGTTTGAATTTACGCTATTTAAAGCTTCAAAAATCAACAAAGTAGTCAATGTACCAATTTAATTAACAAATAAAAGCAATAATACATAAAGAAATGGAAATAATCATGAAATTGAACAATTAAAGCATTTAAATAAAAGTAAACAACCTATATTCAAGAATTTAAAAACAAGCAAGGACCTAATTGAAACAATTATACAAATTTTAGGGGTCAAATTATTATTATTACAAATATTAGGGGGCGAAATCAAAGCAAAATACAGCTCTCAAAACTAATTAAACTCTAATTATCTCCTCAAACCAGAAAATAACTTTGTCTAAAACATGGTTAAAACATAAAAAAAAATGATTGAATTGCAAAAGGGTAAAATTGATTGATTTTTTCATATTTTGGACTATAGTAGCATTGTATCATAACTTCCAACACTGATTAAATATGACATTTACTATCCAAACACTTTCAATAAATCACAGGGATTGCCATTTTGATAAACTCAAAGAGATAAATGAGACTATGAAACACAAGAAAAAATATTCTACTTACACAAAATAATGAAAATTCCAGTAACATGAAAACAATCATTTACCTTTATTGAAAGAAAATTGACTTTAGAGAAATAAACCTTTACACTCAAAAGTTTATGTTTGATGAACCAAAATACTTTGATCTCAAATAAAATACCACATTTGACCCTTTGGATATCGTTCCTCTGGAGTTCAATGCTGGCAATAGAACCACAACATGAAGAGAAATTCAAATGAATTGAGTCACCAGCCATTCAATTCCAAACTCACTTTTCCTCATAAAATCCTCCTTTACCTCCCTTTCGGGTTTTCACTAAGGCTACCCCCACTTTTTTCTTTTATTTTCATTTTTTGTTGTTGTTTTTTTTCTTTATTCTTTCTTTTTCTTTTCATTTTCTTTTTTTCCTTCCTTTTTTTTGTTTTTGAAAAGGTGCCCTTTCGGGTTTTCACCTAATGAACAAATCTTGCCGATAGCCTTTATCAACTTAGAAATATATTTTAAGATATGATGGCATCAGCGCGACAATCCTTCCCTTGGAAAAATGGTGAAAGTGTATTGACATCATTTGCCATGTGATAAGAAAATTTTCTGAAAGAGTCGATGTAACAGCCCCACTTTCCCCTAAGGCGAACCAAAGGGGTTAGCGGACTGCCTGCCCAGCTCTCGCCAGGACTACGGTACAGTTTACGTCGATCTATAACGTTCCGGAACTTACCATCGCGCGCAAACAAGTAAAAAACACAAAATAAAAAAAAACGAAAATTTGCGCCAAAGATGAATAGTGCAGACCACGTCAGAATCCGGCCAGAATCTGGCCGGATACAAGGCAGTGAGCAATCCAAAATTTTTCGAAAACTTTTGACAATCCGGCCGCCAATCCGGCCAGTTTCTGGCCGGATTCCCGGCCGGATTCAGGCCAGAGCCTTTCCGCCAAAAATTTTTCTTCTGCCGTATGCAGGCCGAAGCGTTCCGAAGTTCATCCAACATCAATTTAACATATACATATGGAAATCCGACATCGTCAAGCCAAAACGGCATACCAAAATAGCTATTTAGTTCATACATAAACAAGTAGCCATTTACACACCAAACATTGGTGAATCAAAACACTTAGGGTTTTCACTCCCAAGGAGCTAATCAAAATACATATACATGAGCTCAACTTGTCATAATTCCTGTAAGGAAAACAAATGGAACGGGATGAGCTAAAGCCCAGTGAGTTACTACCACATAAGCAACTAAGAGCATATAGCATAACCTTTCATTTCAAGTACACAATTAAGGAATGAAACACATCGATAAAAGGATACGGACGGCTCTCAAGAGCCCATTTCCACGCTTCCATTCTTGATCCAACCTCATTGACCCTCCGTCAATGTTGAAGAGTAACCAA
>NW_020864756.1:0-15635 GCF_003713205.1 Coffea eugenioides
AAATACTACTTCAGTCTCAAGTAGTTGAACAATGTAGTCTGCTTCTAAGTTTTCTTGAGATTGCTATTTTGATTTTTCATTTTTAGTTCAAATTAAGTGCTTATTCACAAGTAATTTGCACGCCATCTGATTATCGCCTTTTTTTTTTTCCCTTTTAATGTAAGTGTGGCAACAGGCTGATGTCAAATTGAAGAAGTTTATCTGGACTGGATGCTTTCAGATTTTTCTCAATCTCCTGGCCCCAGAATAAATTGCCTCGTAAGACCCATACCACAAAAACTAATTGCTTCAAAATTGGCGTGGCTATAGCCAATAGCCATCAAAATTGTTTCATTTCCAACTCATTCAGATCATTCGTAACTTCTTGTTCTTGTGACGCACCATAACAAAGTTCAATAGTCAGATTCAGAATAATTTTGATGTTAATAATAAGCGGTTTTGTCTAATGTGTGTTCAAAGCAGACGGAAATAATAAGATGTGCCGGAGTTTTAGTCTTTGAAAAGCAAAGTCAAGCTAATAAACTATCTGAATTGTCTATATACATGGGACCACATATTTGCCAATTGTTTACATAGCAGAATTAAGTGGCACGAATAGATGTACAAATAAAAATTAATTGATGCAAAATTGGTTTGATTTATTTTATAGCTTATAAGTTTACTTGACTCCTATTACTGTCATTTTTTGTTATTCACATTTTCAGGCGGAAGCTAAGTGGAGGTGTTAACAAAGGAAGGCGTAGCATTTTCTACAACAATCATGCATCAATGAGCTCATATCAAAATGGTTTGCGTTAGCTAATTTTCGTTCGTTAAACTCGCTTCCCGTGGACAAACATTTTTCTTTATTGAGTTACTTATAACAATTTTTCCTAATATCGTACTTTTAGGTATAAAGCCCTTCGTGACAATCTTCCATTGGGACGTTCCCCAAGCACTTGAAGACGAGTACCACAGCTTTTTAAGCCCTCTCATTGTGTAAGTAAAAGCTAATGGAAGTTCCAACTCTTTTTTAGCTAATGGAGGTCGAAGCTATTACATCATTTAATCTAAAAATTATTTATAACTATGAGTTTTTCCAACCTCACATAGGCGGATCTAGGTGCAATCGTAGGCAATAGTTGATGGTCCAAATTTACTATCAAGGTCTAGAAGAAATTTGGACCGCCAGTAAGCACTTTGATTCCAACTATTAATGGGAGCAATCTACTAAGAAATTGACACGATGTCAAATAAGCATATTTTGCCTTTATCCAAAAAAGATAAAATAACAAATTCCACTTTCACTAATTGATAATTGCACCTATAACTATGACAATATTGATCAACAACTTTCTATAAATGTACAGGGTCGACAAAATTACTTGGAATATTTTAGGGTCAAACCCAGAGGATTGAGTTAATCTCCTACTTTAATTATTTTAACGAATTGCAAAAGCCAAATTTAAGGATTAAACCACTTATTAAGAAGCAAAACAATGATCAATTCAATTAGAAAGTGGATGAGAAAACAATAGATGGAAGTCTAGGGTTTTAGGTTTTAATCCAAAATTTGAGTCAATTATCTAGTTAATTTCTTAATAAATCATGAACGCATCACACAATTATATTTTATATTATCTCTCGATACATCTAAAGTGTGCCTAATTAAATCTTATGTCTCTTTGGAACTCACAAGTATTCAATTAAATCCTTTAAGAACTTTAGTGATATAAGTGGGTTATACAAACCCTAACCTACTCTCATGATTAAATTAAGTATGCTTATCTATCTAATATAAGGCTGTATCTTACTTCCCAGTTTAATACGAACCCAAAGATCATGTTTATGGTGATCAAGCATAAACATGTAACTAAAATCAAGATAGATAAATCACAGTAAAAGACAAGAAATTAAACCAGAAAAATTAATCAGATTCTTTCATAAAAATCCTAACCCTAGAAATAAATTTAGTTCAATATAATTGGAAAATTAAAACCATGAATTCAAAGAGTTAATACAAAGATGAGAATAAGAGAAAGAAAACTTCTCAGTTGCTTGCTCCGATCTCTTTCTTGTGTGCTCCTTGATTCGCCAACGTTTGATCTTGGTTTCTCAAGAATAAACTATGAAAAAATATTAGAACTAAACTAGGCTAATATTTTCTAACCCCAAAAAACGTCCTAAGTACTCTTATTTATAGCCTCTTCAAGTCCCAGTTGAATTTCAAAAGGAATAGGTTTCTTAAAACTGAAGAAAGCGAGTCGGCATACTTTCGCCATGAACTCCGCCACGAACTCCAGCCTAAACTCCTGCACCGGAGTTGTATCGAAACTCAAAAGTGGCCAGAACCAGAAGAATACCGACGAGAAGACCAAATTAAAGACTGGCGCCGGTTATTGAGGATCTGCGCTGGGATCGCTATGGATCCGTCGGCAGATCCTTTTTATCCAGGCAAACTCTCGTTTGCTTTTATTCCTTCCACTTTTGTTGCATTTACAGTCCAATACTTGATCAATTGTGAACTTCACTTGCACCAACCGACAACAACTCAAATGAGATATATATATATATTCAAAGTAAGCTTACAAACCACAATAAATAATTGGTTCACTTGTAGAAAACTACTATAATTCCGACCCTTTCCAATCATATTTCCAGGGATGACTACTTAGATTTTGTAGAGCTGTGTTTCAAGGAATTTGGTGATCGAGTGAAGCATTGGATTACCATGAACGAGCCATATATTTTCATTAATGGAGGTTATGATGGGGGAACTCTGGCTCCCGGTCGCTGCTCTGCTTGGCTAAACAACGATTGCCCAGCAGGAAATTCAGCAACTGAGCCTTATATAGTCGGACACCGAATGCTTCTTTGTCATGCAGCAGCTGTAAAATTATACAGAGAAAAATACCAGGTCAGCAATGTCATTTCTCGTTCCCGTAGCTAATTAACTATCTAAAAGTCATTGATACTATTTAATGCTAGAATTTGTTTGTTGGCTCGTTTGAACTAATGTTCATTTTGGCGCATTTGACGTCTCAATTTTGTTTTTGAAAGACGTCTCACATAAAAAGAGCATCTCTACGTTACAAGTTAAGACTCTTAGTTAACCCTCAATGAACATAGGTTCTTTAATCTTCAGCATGCATCGCCAATTTTGTATCAATCCCATGAACCCTGAAATCATATTAGTGAAGGTAATTTCTGTGCATGAGTAGATGTTAAATGCATGATTGAAACTTCAATTTGCAGGCAAGTCAAAAAGGAGAGATAGGGATTACATTGGTGTCTCACTGGATGGAACCGTACTCTAGAAGCAAGCTTGACATTCTTGCAAAACAAAGAGCTCTTGATTTTATGTATGGATGGTGAGTTTGGACAACAATTCTCTTTGCAAACATTGAATTCTTTCTGGTTCAACTGCGTCAATCGTCAACTTCAAGGAATAGGAATTGTATTCCTGTTCTAGATTTATTGTTTGCTCTTTTCCATTTTCTATCTAGGCAGCACAAAGTAGTACAGGTATTTATCTGAAATTTACATTGACTAAAAACTATAGTTGTAAGACAAGACATCCAAATTAGTGGTAATACTAATGATTCTACAATTCAAAATTCAGGGCTGGCATTTTGTCAAGAAAAAATAAATAATAGTTCTTAAAATAAATTAAATTAGAACAAAAACTTTTGGTGCTTCATCTATCTTGTCTAAGCAATCTTATCTATAGATGCATGCTTACGATGTATCATGGATTTGTGATGGTTTCGCAGGTTTATACATCCATTGATATATGGAGATTATCCTGCAAGCATGCATAAACTTGTTAAGAATCGTTTGCCCAAATTTACCCCGGAGCAATCTAAGATAATCAAGGGTTCTTTCGACTTTCTTGGAGTGAATTATTATACAGCAAAATATGCAATTAATATTGCCTCTCAGAATAATATCAACGTTAGCAGCTCTACAGATCCTCTAGTCAACCTCACTTGTAAGTTCTATGGCTGATAATCTCATATTTTTGCCACAAAACCGCAGTTAATTCTTCCAATTTATGAATTATGCTATACAAATTCTTGATTATTTTCTTCGTTTCCAGCGGAAAGGAATGGAAAGTTCCTAGGTGATCCGGTATGTCTGTCTGATAATTTCTAGATTTTTCCAAATCCCAACTACACATTCCCTGTTTTACATGGAAAAATATTTAATATTTTTCTGAAAATTCATTGTAGACTGGAGTCAGTGCCTTCTATGCCTATCCAAAGGGACTTCGAGATCTTCTTGAATACACCAAGAAAAACTACAATAATCCCACAATTTATATCACGGAGAATGGTACATAAGACAATCTATTATTAATGCCTTTGCTTCTCTTTTATCTTTTCGTTCTCTCTTGATTGCTCTGATTATTTTCAGGGATTGGTGATGCAAATAATAGCACACGAATAAAAAGTATCAAGGATTTCCAACGAGTTGATTTCTACCATCGCCATCTTTTGGCTGTTCAAGAAGCCATGAAGTGAGTCTCCTTGCTTTTCGTTGTTGTTTGCAATTAAAAGTATGGGAAAAGTGGAGGAAATTTAGGTTTTTGTACCTTTCTACGTTTTTAATTAGCAGAAAAGTTATAAAATTTACCTACACTTTTCCTCGCTTTTCTACATTTTGTCTCCTACAAAGTTTGCAACATTTTGGAGGAAAATTTTTAGTTACACGTACTATTTATAATAACCGCCACTCTCTATTTTCACCCAAAATTTTTCTTGTCAATCAAACATGTATAAGAAAGTGACTTTTTTTTTCTTTGGTCGATTTTCCTTCGCCTTACTTTCTCACATAACTTTACATCTAATCAAACAAAACCCAAGCCAAAATTTTATTCCAAACCATACTACCGTATTAGATGTCAACTAAATAGTACTTTACAAATTCTAATTTTAGCAAAATGTAAATCCTTTTAAAAAAAAAAGTAGCCGTCTTGTTGCCTAGTGATGTTATAATGGTACTTTTATTTATCTTTTTATTTGTTTTTGTAACTTTACAAGGTGCTTATTTTGATAAGAAATCAATCGTAATCTTGGCAGATTGGGAGTGAATGTAAAGGGTTTCTTTGCTTGGTCATTTCTTGACACTTTAGAATGGAACTCCGGTTATACCTTGAGGTTCGGTATATGCTACGTGGATTACAAAGATGGACTGAAAAGATATCCCAAAAGCTCTGCTCTTTGGTTCAAGAAATTTCTCCGCAAGTAAAAAGATGGCTACGTTGATATGATGCACTTCTGAGTGGATCCAGACATAGCTTGGGCATTTCAGAATAAAATATTTTTCCATAACTATATTTAAGAAGTATTTCTTCTTTCCTCTTTTTGGGGGAAGCAATCAGAATGTGCAAATCAATATCCAATTGCAATATTAACCTACTACTGGACTTTACCAAATATTCTGCATTTTATTTTGGGATCACCTAACCCTTCTCTAATTTTAAAAATTACACTAACCTCCTCAAATTTATTGTTTGGATAATAAAATCTTCGAAATTACACAAATTTATATGAAAATCCTGTATCACCCTTCTCGTTAAAATATATATATATTCTCTTACATTCTTCTTTGTACCACCAAAACCACTAACACTATCATCTTTTTGCCTCTACAACAGCTACCAAGTCCACCACTGTTACCGCTGCACAGGTTGCCGCCTGGAAGGGTAAAAAAACAATAAAAACTCTCTAAGACTCTTTTGTTTCTACCACTAGAGCCACACCGCCACTAACAATTCCATCTATGTTATTCCTATCATAATCCCATGGCATAACTTGTCGGACAAAACTAAAAATAAAAATAAAAAATAAAAATAAAAAACCAATAAGAGATGCTCTAACAATCAGTGTTTTTAAAATCGAATCGGACCAACCAGTTCGATCGGTTAAACTGCAAACCAATTATGACACCGATCCGATTTTATACTAAAGCCGAAAGTGACAAATAAATCGGTCAAGACCAGTCAAACTCGTCAAAACCGGTAAACCCAATGAAACCAATAATTCCTGACTTTCAGTTTTCCCCTCAATCTTTTTTTAAGTTTTGCAAAATGCTAAATTCTATGAGGTTGCCAAGGATCAAACTTGAGACTTTTGTTATAGAAGTTCAAAATAGTAACCATTGTACCATCACATCCGATTAGACTTTGGTGGTAACACATTTATATAAAACTTACCAACTAAGGCAAAAAAAAGCAAAAAAAAAAAAAAAAAGTGTCTATACCCTGAAACCATGAGTTGCCCCTTCAAACAGTTATGACAGCAAATTACATGATTAGCAGGTGTAGTTGATTAGTTGTATTCTGTTACGATTTGCTGAGCTGGCAATACATAACCACCATGTGCTAATTGTACCGATTCTTCCTTTAGATAAATAACCAATAGAATCCAGTGATAAGGACACATTTGATATGCAACCAGATAATAAACTCATCTTTTCTCTCTCTCCTCAGCTTCTTCTCTCCTGTTCTCCCTTCTACCTTTTTCTACTCTTCTTGTAATTTCCTAATTCAATCCTCAATCCTACACCAATCACTACAATTGGTATCAAAGCTATTGATCCTCGGATTCAGTAGCTTGGGTCATTATTCTACGCCATGGCTGACGGTATGAGAATGAAAAGTATGGAGGAGCAATTGCACAGGCAGGAAGCTCGTATTCAAGGGATCTTGGATACCATGGTAGCGGATAAAAGGAGTTTGGAGGACAAGGTTCTAGCAGGGAATGTGGAAATCAACAACAAGTTGGATGCGTTCATGGCAGCTATGAATGCTCAGTTCAGCAACTTCACAAAATCTGCTCAACCAGACAGGGGAATCCTGACTACTCCCTCAACTCCAGGGGGAATAGATCAGCAACGAGGAAATGGACTTAGAAATAGAGAAATAGGGAATAATGTGACACAGGACCAGTTTGGGGGTAGGAATTATCCATTTCTGGGGTTACCTAAGATGGATTTTCCTTCCTTTCATGGAGATCACCCAAGAGAGTGGGTTAGGAAATACTGGAAATTCTTCTAGCTATTTTGCATCCCCGAAGAGCAATGGCTGGACATAGCTGAGATTTACATTGCAGGGAAGGCTGATATTTGGTACCAAGGATTCAAAAGTGGAAAAGGAAATATAAGGTGGGGTGAATTTGTGGAAGGACTGTGCAGAAGGTTTGGCAAAATTGGAAATATTGATGCAGTGGAGGAATTTAACAAACACCAACTAACCACCACTGTCTTGGCATACTAAGAGAAATTTGAAGAATTGAAATCAGAGGTAATGGTTCTAAACCCTACGTTGTCAGAATCTTATTATGTTTCATGCTTTCTTAGTGGATTGCCAAAAGAATTGAGGTTAAAGGTAAAAGCACACGACCCTACTTCCCTAGCCAGAGTTTTTGAACTGGCAAGAATACATGAACATGCATTTGAGGCTTATTTCAAGAAACATAAAGTGGTATAGAAGATTAATAACCCTCACAATACTTTTAGTAGTCAAAAAGAAAATGTCCATAGCATGTCACATACACCAGCAGCGAAAACAGTAGTTCCTAATATGATCAAGAAGATAGCTCCACAAAATTTCAGAAAGATATCTTCGACTAAAATTCAGTATAGAAAGGAGCATAATCTATGCTTTACATGCGGTGATAAATTTGTTCCAGAACACTAGTGTAAACAGAAGGAGATTCATTTGTTATTGGCAGATGATGAACAAAGGGAGGAAGGATTGGTGGATAGGGAAATTATAGAGTATCAGGGAATTCATCAAGGCAAGGGCACTGAATTTGCTATCCACTCCTTAAATGGTAAGGTGCTTCACAGTACCATTAAGCTCAAAGGTAGCTCTAGTGGCCGTGAGTTATCGATTCTTGTTGATGGAGAGAGCACTAATAGTTTTATAAGGTCTGATGTAGCTTGGCAATTCCCTGAGTTAATCAAGCCTATCAAGCCCTTTAGAGTAAATGTGGCAAATGGGGAATACTTGACTTGTAAATATGTTCTGCCTAACTGGAAATGGATAATGCAGGGGTTGGAGTTTTCCTTGATTTATTTGGGTTGGGCATAGAGCCTTATGACATGATCCTGGGAGTTGATTGGCTTGCCGCTCATAGCCCCATCACATTTGATTTCAATCAACTGAAGATGGTATTTGACAAGGATGGGAAGCAAGTGATGCTGCAAGGAGGTGATAACAGTCCTAAGCTCAGGCTTTACCAAGATTCTGTAGACATCTTGAAGTTGAGGCAGAAGGCTTGGAAGCATGCCTGTGATCTCAAGACGGCAGAAACTAAGGTATCTCCTTCTTTCCAATTGTCTTTAAGAAATTTATTTGAGGACTACAAAGATGTATTTGGTAAACCCCAAACCTTACCACCACAGGACCTTTTGACCACCAAATTCCCCTGAAACCTGAAGCTAAACCATTCAAACTAGCCCCCTACCGAGACCCTCATGTGCAAAAAAATGAAATAGAAAAGCAAGTTAAAGAAATGCTTGCACATGGCATAATCCAAGTTAACCATAGTCCTTTTGCCTCTCCAGTGCTTCTAGTAAAAAAAAAAAAGATGGCTCATGGAGATTTTGTGTAGACTATAGGCAGCTTAATGACTTCACAATTAAGGATAAATTTCCTATCCCTATTATTGATGATCTTCTTGACGAATTATTCGGGGCAAAAGTCTTTTCCAAAATCAACTTGACTATAGGTTATCACCAAATTAGAATGCAACTTGCAGACATACCTAAAACGGCTTTCAAGACTCATCTTGGCCTATATGAATTTGTTGTCATGCCCTTCGGGCTGACAATTGCCCCAGCGACATTTCAAAGTCTTGTGAACTCTGTCTTCGAGCCATATTTGAGACAATTTGTCCTAGTATTTTTTAATGACATACTTGTCTACAGTCTTGATAATGAATCACACTTGACACACCTTAAAGCTGTCTTTGACACTCTTAGAAAAAAAACTCACTATTTGCCAAATTATCCAAATGCACCTTTGGACAGTCCCAAGTAAAATACTTTTTTTTCCCGAAATGATAAGTGATTTTATAGATAATCAAACCCTTTACAATTTCAACTAAAAACTTGAGAGAACTTTACAATCAGTGCTAACTATCGCCGAGGAATCCAAAGTTCCTGATCTTCAATAATGTCTAACACATAAGCGCTAATCCTATGACTGATATCGTTAAGATTCCTATTAATTAAGCAAAAGGAGCACATGCGAAACAAAGACTTTAGGTTGTGTATATCCTCCAGCAATGTAGCCAATCGCATATCCTGAGATTTCCTGTGCTGGATGAGATTGAGCGTTTGCTTACTCTGAATCTGGACTTCAATCTTTTCCAAATTCTGCACTGTAGCTTTACTCATCAGAAGTTTGATAGCTGTTAACTCATCAATAATTTATGGCCAGAGCTTCTTTCCTGTAAAGCCCATCCTCTCATCAGGTTTTGGTTGTCCGTAGAGACAGTGACCCCAATCCCAAGTTGAGGATTGTCTTTACTCTTTTCTGTAGCAAACCTTATTCTCAGTATGCCTTCTATCTCTTCCTGTTGCTGAAGGGATCCCATCTGATTTCCTGTTTCTTCTGTGCTCATCCTTGAAGTTTTTATCATAGCTTCATCATATTCCAACCATTCTTCCTGAGTTCTCTGCATTGTTCTCAGTGAGGGGTACTGTTTTCCATTCAATTCCTTCTCGTTTCTACTTTTCCAAATTTGCCAAAAGAATGTTAGCAGCTAAAGAGATGTGTTTATTACCCTCCCTTCTTGATCTAGCCTTTATCACAGTAGTCCACCACCTACAGAAACAACCTTGCTGATTTAGAATTCTCTCCCATTGGATAGGCGCCATTCTCCACACTAGTTTGACATGATTGTAGTTGAGCAATGCATGTTCTATTGTCTCACTTTCCTCACCACACACTCTACATGTTGGATCACCTTGTTTGGTCCTGTTATTGATTAGTTGTCTTACTGGTAATGCCTGGTTCAGGCATTTCCATAAGAAAATCTTCACCTTGTGCTTGATATTCAGTTTCCATAGGTGTTTCCAGTTTCTTTGGCTTTGTTTGCTCCAGCTTGTAATAGTTTGCCCCCTAGTCTCCTGCTCGTGTTCCTTCTGTCCTTCTGTTTGTACCCTATAAGTTGAGCTAACTGAGTAATTTCCATCTGATAGGTTGCAATTTTGCTATTTATTTTGTAATTAATTTTCCCTATTAACTTACCAAATATGGATTAATTATCAGATTCTATTCACTTTTGGTATTTGTGCTTATTACAGGGAGTTGGAACAAAATATGGTAAAATTGTGCAAATTTCCTACTCCAATTGTTGTTTGGTGTAATCACGTCAAGTCAGGCCTTAACGTGTCTAGAAAATGTAAGAAAGACGCGTGACACTGACTGCCAATTGGAAGTGCAACGTGGGTCCACAAACATTCCATTAGTTGCTCGGTTGATTTGAATTGACAAGGGAAGCATAGCACAAATAGGAGATGTGCCAATTAGGAGATCTCCTAATTTGTTGGTCGCGGCAAAAGAGGAAATAGAGGTCAACAAAGACTAGGAGTCTTCCTTTATTATTCCTTTTAGTAGCCGTATAAGATGAGACAATTGATAGATAGGAATTAGATAGGAAGATTCGGCAAACCACTTTTCATTACTTTTAGCTTTGGACTTTTTCGTCTTATTGATTGTTCTCTATTCCACCGAATTGACTCATCTTAATTGCGAAAAATGTACGTGGAAATCACTTCTGCAATTTCACGTGGGATTTTCTCCTCAACGAGGATGAACTAAATCCTTTTTTTCTAGTCAATGAACAACGGAGACTTTGGTTCATCTAAAAATTGTGAGATCAAATTAATTTTATTTATTCCTCTTATTTACTGGTATTTCCATATTCTCAGTTTGTAATGTTTATGGTTGTTTTGTTAATTAAATATCCTGGGCCCGAACGTTGAATTAATTTAACAACCTAATGTCAATTGGGGCGTTGAATCCGTAATTGTTTAACTACTCTAAAATAGTAACAACTGGTATGATTAGTTTTGTATCAAGGGAATACACGGGCTAATATAAAATAACCTTGGTAGTGTGTCATTTGGTTAGAATAGGGTTCCTCTAATACGTAAGGCAATTGGAAAATTAAATCTTACGGGCGTACCTAAAATTATTTTTCGATTAGAGTAGTGATTGACAGGCGTACCTCAGACATGAAACAGTAAGGAGGAGTTGACTGTCATCGCTTGTTTGGCAGTTATAACTTATTTATTAGTTAATAATTGGAATTATCTCTGCATCGATGATCAATTAGTTGAACCATTGTTGAAGTTATTTCTTGACTAGAGCTTAACTATTGTTAATTTGATTTTAGTAATTTTGTCATTTAATCTTTTATTGGCTATTTATTTTTATTCAAATCGTTTACTTATTGCCATTGCTATAAAAAAAAATCCCCCATTGTCAACTTAAACTTAGTATAAACGAATTACTCCCAATCCCTATGGATTCGACTCTACTTGCCCTATATACAAATTAACAAGTTCTCGTGAATAAATTCTGGTATATCGGATTTAGCAAATTCTTCGGAATCAGGGTGAATCTAATAATCCATTGCACATCCAGAATCCCTGCTCAACTACTAGAATTGACCCGAAACTACTTCTGTTGGCAATTAGGTTTATTCTTATTATTGTACAGGTTCGACACCTGTCACCATTTGTGCTATAAATCCAGAAATTGCTATCCTCTCTGTCTACTAAGCTTATGGGGATGCTTAGTATTCTTTCTGCCTCCATGCAGCTGAAGTTTCTGAAGATTAGTTGTTTGTTTCATCTTTTCTGGATTATCATATCTTCTACCTTGACCAGGTTGCATCCTTGTGGCTTCTGTGTAGTTACCTTTCCTTCCTATTTGTTTGTGCTCTTTTCATTACCAATCCTTCTTCTAATCCCTTTCTCTATCAGCTGCCTAGCCCTCATCAGGCTAAAAATTACTGGAGAGGGAGTTATGGCTAATCCAGCGAAGGTGAAATGCATGATTGACTGGCCCATTCCCACTTCGATGTAGGATCTGGAGAGGGAGTTATGGCTGGTCCAGCGAAGGTGAAATGCATGATTGACTGGGCTGATATAGCGAAGGTGAAATGCGTGATTGACTAGCCAGTCTAGCCCATTCCCACTTCGGTAAAATCATTATGGGGATTTCTAGGCCTAACAGGCTATTATAGAGGTTTGTTAAAGGTTATGGAATGATTGCAAGACCTCTCAATGATTTGCTCAAGAAAGATAACTTTGTTTGGAATCCTGAGGCTGAATCTTCTTTCCAGCAACTCAAGCAAGTATTGAGCACGACTCTTGTTTTAGCACTTTCCAATTTTTCTTAGCCATTTGTACTGGAAATTGATGCCAGTTATAGAGCCTTGGGAGCTGTACTGATGCAGCAAGCAAGACCAATTGCTTTTTTAAGTCAGGCTTTAGGCCCTAAAAATTTGGGCTTATCCATTTATGAGAAAGAGCTGCTTTCACTAATCACTGCAGTCACAAAATGGAGACATTATTTGATGGGATCTCGCTTCATTGTTCGAACAAATCATCAGAGCTTGAGATAACTGTTAGAGCAGAAAATTTCCACTCCTTTGCAGCAAAAGTGGTTGACAAAATTGTTGGGTTTAGATTATGAAATTCAATATAAAAAGAGGAGAGAAAATAATATGGCCGATGCACTCTCTAGGAGGGGATTTGAGGACCAGGAAATGAGTGCAATCGAAGGTTCTATTAATGTAGTATCAACTCTTAACCTGCTTGGATTTCTGAGGTTACCAACAGTTATAACGGTGATAGCAAGGCAAAGGAATTGCTAACCTCTTTAGGTATTGATCCTAATTCTCAGATGAGCTTTTCCTATGCTCAAGGGATTATTCGATATAAGGGAAGAGTTTATGCTGGCTCAGTAGGGGAACTCAGGTCCAAGTTGTTGTCCTGCATGCATGAATCTCCCATACGCGGCCATTCTAGGATTTTGGGAACTTATCAGAGGCTTAAAGGGAATTTCTTTTGGCCGAGTACGAAGAAGGAGGCAGAAATTTGGGTTCAGAATTGTGATGTTTGCAAAAGGAACAAGAATGAGAATTGCAAGTATCCGGGATTGTTGCAACCACTGCCAATCCCAAAGCAGGCTTGGCAGCACATTGCAATGGACTTTATTGAAGGCTCGCCCAAGTCTGCTGGCTATGATGTCATCATGGTCGTTATAGATAGGTTCACGAAGTACGGACACTATATTGCCATGACGTCTAAATATACTGCACAATCTGTAACTACTTCGTTCTTTGAACACATCCACAAGCTGCATGGCCTACCCTCGAGCATAACTTCTAACCGAGACAGAGCTTTCACAAGTATATTCTGGCAGGAACTACTCGGGAAGCTGGGGACTAAGCTTCATATGTCTTCATCCTACCATCTCTAAACGGATGGCCAATCGGAGAAACTCAATAGATGCATAGAAACATATTTGAGATGCATGAGTTCTCAACAACCGTGCAAGTGGAAACATTGGCTACCAGCTGCGGAATGGTGGTATAACACCAACTTCCACACAGCTCTCAGGACTACACCTTTCCAAGCTTTGTATGGCTATCCCCTTCCACAATTGGCCTTAGAGTCTGTGCAAACTTCTGTTGCACCAGTGGAGGACTGGGTCTTAGCCAGATGCAAATGGAATGAACTCCTTAAGCAGAACCTTTTACAAGCTTAGAATCGTGTGAAGCAATTTGCTGATCAGAACAGGGTTGAGAGAAGCTTCCAAGTGGGGAATCATGTGTATTTGAAGTTACAGCCTTATAGGCAATCATCAGTTGTTGTTAGAAGGAATCTCAAGCTATGATCAAAATACTACAGGCCTTTCCAAGTCATCCAAAAGATAGGAAATGCAACTTGCAAACTAAAGTTACCTGTAGGGTCCTTGATTCATCCATTCTTTCATGTGTCATTACTTAAACAGTCTCCCAAAGGTCATCTCGTGAGTCCCAATCTACCCAATACTACTGTAGATGGTATGGTCAAGATTGCACCATAATATATATTGGATAAAAGAGTTGTCAATAGGAAGAAGCAACAAGTGGAGCAGGTATTGGTTAAATGGTTGAACATGAGCACAGAGGAAGCTACGTGGGAAGACTTGACAGCTCTTAAGAACCAGTTTCCTGACTTTAATCCTAGGGACTAGGATTCTTAAGGGGGAGGTGTTGTTATGACCGCAAATTACATGATTAGTAGGTGTAGTTGATTAATTGTATTCTGTTAAGATTTGCTGAGCTGGCAATGAATAACTGCCACGTGCTAATTGTACCGATTCTTCCTTTAAATAAACAACCAACAGAATCCAGCGATAGGGATAATAAACTCATCTTTCCTCTCTCTCCTCAGCTTCTTTTCTCCTGTTCTCCCTTCTACCTTTTTCTACTCTTCTTGTAATTTCCTAATTCAATCCTCAGATCCTACACCAATCACTACACAAACCTTCAGCCTTCTTTCCTCCGTTTCCCCTACAAAATCTCATTCTCTCGTGACTCTTTCTTTCTAAGTTTCAACTCTCTCTCTCTCTCTCTCTCTCTCTCTCTCCTCTTTTCTTTTGTCATCCCCTTTCTAATCTAACCTCTTTAGTTTTAATTTATTGATGTTTTCTTCCATTTTTTTAGTTCAATCTTTTGAAGTGTTCTTTCCTGCTTGCGTGTATATGTTATGTTTTTTTTATATTTTTTTCTCTATTTTTTATATGTTGTCCTCTTTTTATTTGGATGGATTGCAGTTTCTTTTCTTGATTTGCGAATTTTTTTGTTTGTTCGAGGGTTTCTTCTCATTTTGTCTTGTTTGAAGAAATTATAATTTAGAAATTTTTTTAACTCTATCAGATCTAACCATTAATAGTATATCTCGTAAATTGTGCAGATCGGCAATTTTTTATTTTTGTCTATTAAATTAAAAAATAATTTATTTTCTTTAACCCTAAATACTAATTATTAAATGCCACAACCACTCACTTTCTTCTTATTTTTAGTTTCTTATAAAGTTCGCATCTTTATTTTCAATTTTCCTAACTTCTTCCAAACTCCAAGTTTCTTTTCTTTTTTTTTTAATTTGTAATCTCTAAATTCCAAAAACATGAATTAAAATTTAAACTCACAATGTCTAATTTCCATAGACGTGAATTTTGTATAATTTCAAAATATTGTGATATTTTTGGGTTGGATTTAAGATTATTTTTTTAGTAGATATAATTGAGATTGAGATGAAATTTATTTGTTTCAACTTATAATTTAAAATTTTTGTTTTTGAAAATGCAAGTTGTTTGAAAATATTAAATTTTTCATCATATAAAGTCTTAAATTAGTCCATTGCATGTCATATTGCGTGCATATATATTCATATAATTTTTTTTTAAATTCATTGAATCATGATTGAATCGGTTCAACTAATTGAATCTTGATCTGAATGCCTCACTGGTTCAATTAACAGTTTGAGTTACAAAACATTGCTAACAATCCAAATCTCGCTAATGATCAAAAAGCTACTCTACGCATTTCTCACATTGGCTGAAATCTACCTCCTGTTGT
>NW_020864757.1:0-37637 GCF_003713205.1 Coffea eugenioides
TTAATTGATGCTTAAATCATGCTTAGTGGTAGTATGAGATGCAAGTTTATGGATTATTTCTTGATTTCTGGTTGAAATGATGAAGTTTTATTATTTTTGGGGATTTTTCTGTTTTAATATAAGCATGATTGTGTGGCTATCTATGATGATTAGAAATGGTATATAATGACTCTAGGAGGTGGAAAAAGTGATGAATTGCAACCAATTTCTGGTTTGGAAGAAATTTCAGAAAATTAGGGTTCTTAAGGGAGCATTCTGCCCGAATTTTTAGCTCCTAGTTAGAGGCCGAATTGGCATTGGATTAAAACATGAAATTTGTAGGAAATGATATTTTAGAGGTGCCTGCAAGCCTGTAAAATTTCAGGTCAATCGGAGTAGCGTAGAGTGAGAAAAGTCGAAATTACTATTGCTGTTCTGGTTTTATCCGAATGTAAGAATTGTGCCTGTAATTGGTTGTTTTGGTTGGGATTTCTTCCGAATTGATTGTTAACACCTTCTGATGAAATTTAACCCTGTTTCTTATCTTTCAGCTGGTTTTGAAATTTCTGGATTTGGACTTGGAGAGCCTGAGTTATGATGTTTCCGCTAGAATGCGTTTCGGTGAACCTGTTTTACGTTTTTGATGTAGTATCTTGCATTTTTGACCTGTTTGCACTCAAAACTGGGTTAAGTGACCTTCTGTGATGTTGTAGCCCTGTATTTTAGCTTCGAAATGGTGGGTCTTGCACCCTCATCCGATAATCTTAGTGCATTTGGTGCCATTACCGTAAAATAAAGTCAAAAACTATTTTTTTTCAGGGCCAAAGCTAATTGCATTTCCGAATTTTCTGGTTTCCTCTATTGTTTGTGTATGCTTAGGGAACCCGATTTTGGTAGTATGTAGAATTGGTTTATGACTTATAATCGAGTCTTATTGTATTTATTTGAATAGTATAGGGCTTGCTTTCATTCCGGTCGTTTCCTAGCTAACTTTTGTACTTGTACTACTTTGAGCTTAGTGAACGGCTTTTGGGAAATGAGATGAATTTTGTTTGAGATGTTGGGACTGATTTGAGGATATAATGAAGCCCTGATGGCTGGAAAATAGGTAAACACAAGGGATGTGCTGCCGAAATTTTACTTGAAGGCTAGTTGGATTTACTTGCGATTTGAGCGAAGGGCTTTTGGGTTGTTTGCGCCTAGGTCTTCATGTTACCTTTTCGTTTCCAAGAAAATCATGTTTTCCACCCTTGCATTAGTATTTTTTTGGCAATGCGTACGACGTGTAGTCGAGCCTCACTTGTGCATTCCGTTTACTCAATTTTGGATATGAAACCTTCAATTGGTTTATTTTGATTATTTTAGGGTTTCTTGGCGATTAAGGCCAATCTGAAGTGAAAACTTTTGAAGTTGAGCCTGTGAGTGTACCATTCCCCTTATTTGTTGAGTAACTTGGGGTCTGTAAATGCAATCTGTAATATGCCCGAATGTACTATCTGTTTATTCTGTTTGAGACGTGGGTGTACTTTATCACACTCGTTCTCTTGTCTGTTCACATGCCAATTTACTATGCAAAAATTTGAATCTGTTATTTGTATCTGTTCGGACGTCGTTTGGAGGCTGGTATCCAACGACCTTTCTGTGATCTCTGAGCTCAACCCCTGTGGCTAGTTACTCGAGTCGGGCCGGCAAGGGCCTGGTCGATTAGATAACGAACCACGGTAGTCTGTTTTGGGATCTTTGGGTATTGAGACCCTTGATTCCGGGTATACTCGAGTATTACCATTTCTGCTTTGATTGGATTTCGGGCCCGGTGGGGGTATGTGAGGTGGAATGAGTCGAAGGAAGTGGAGTCTACGGTATTGGTTACTTCTTTAACGTTGACGGAGAGTCAACTATTATTTTGATCAAGTTCCGGTGAAGCAAATGGGAATTTGGCTCCTGAGAGCCACCTGTATCCTTCTAATTTGAATCATTGGTTCATTTACTTTACATCTAGCATGTGTACCTGATTTGTTAAATGTGAAATGCCATGATTTTACTGCTATATGTCTGGTACCTCATTGAGCGCAAGCTCACCCCTTTCTGTTCCTTTTTGTTTTCCTTACAGGAAAATAAATACTTTTGGACTGGATTTGACAATTGGCTGCCAAATTGAGCTAGTTGAACATATCTTTTGTATAGCTCATGTATTGAAACCCTAAATGTACTTTTGGGACCGTTTTCCTTTTGATTTGGCAAACCAGACATGTATCCACTTTTGAATACTTTTGTATGCCACTTTGGCTTGTAAATGCTAAGTTTCAAGATGTGAATGTTTGCTTGATATTTGGTTGGGTTCTGACGGGTCGGTTACTATTCATAGCCGACTTCGGTTTCATTTTTTTTTATTTTAACATTTTGATTTGTTTACCCGCGTTGGTAAGCTCCGGAATGTATTAGCTCGTTCTATACCGAACCGTTAGTCCTGGCGAGAGTTGGGCAGGCAGTTCGCTAACCCCTTTGGTTCGCCTTAGGGGAAGGTGGGCTGTCACACAATCTGAAATATTACGTGCTTGCCAATCAGAATCCGTTTTGGTCCTGTGAACTTGAGAAGTTTTAAGCAAGCTATTTAGATATATCTTCACTCTAGTATGGTACGATAAAACTTAGTATTATATGTTAAAGTTAGAAGTTTCGTGTAGAGAGTTTCTAAACCTTGCCGACTCGATATTTCCTCCTTTAAGCGTAAACTAGCCTTATTACTTTTAGAAAATGATTTCACTAGTTTTAAAACCCTAAGTCTTGATCTATTTCCTTTTCTTTCCTTAAAATTGTCCCTGGCTGATTGTCTAGAGGAAAATTTCCAAAATACAAGATTTTAGTGACTTTAACTAAAAATAGCAGAAAACTTCCTCGGCAAGAAAATTTATTCTAAATAAAATAGTACCAGCCGCACTCGTATAAAGAAAAATATTTTTAAGGAAGCCATACAAAACATTTCCTACTTTTACTAAATTCCAATCCTAAGTGAATGGTCGAATTATTTCAAGAAAATAATACGAGTTACCCCTTTAAAAGGAAAAGTATCTCAAGGAAAAACTATTAGAAACATTTTTACTACTTTTGTCAAGTTTCATCCTAAGTAGATTTTTGAAATTACTTGAGAAAGTAAACTAGTAATATATTAGATAATTCCTTATACTAATAAGCTTAAAAAAAATTGAATAGAAAACTTATAGTTTTAAAATTTGGTATTTTAGGGTTTAGCGAGGACGCAGACTTTGATTCCCAGCTTGATCAGTAACTTCACTCTTGGTGAGTGTCCCTGCTTGTTCTATTCCTACGTGATTTAAAGTGCTTTCTTGACTTGGAAATGTGGTACTTGCAAAAGTGATTTCTGATCCATCGAAGTGAGCAGTGTGTACTTTATCGCACTAGCCTTTCGAGTGGTGACTTGCGTGAATCATTTTTTTTTTATGAATCTAAACGTAGTTGCGTCATTGGGTGAATCCCTCGACTCCTGAATCCAACTACAGTCACTCTGGAATCCAACTGCAGTCACGTCGTTGGGTGAATCCCTCGACGCATGAATCTAACTGCAATAACGTCGTTGGGTGAATCCCTCGACCAATTTTCTAAGGGTATGTCTCGAGCATACTGCTTCCTTAGTCGGTGTTCGGGCCCGGGACAGGCGGTGATGGGTTAGGATTAAAATGAGTGGATCTACAGGGACTATAAGTAGTGAGAATTGACGGAGGGTCAACTACGACGAATGGTGATCAAGCGAGGAAAATAGCTCCTGAGAGCCCCTGTATCCTACCTTGTGCTGTTATCTGCTTTTATTAAGTGTGAAATTGAAATATTCGTTACTTGCCTTTTGTGATTGCATGTTTTGGGGCACCACTGAGCTTTAGCTCACCCCACGTTCATTTGTTTTCCTTACAGGTCTTGAAGTTTGAAAGAATTTGAGCTGCTTATATTTCCTATGAATGTACTTGAACAACTTGAATTTAAATTTCGGTTTGTAATGACTCCTAAGTTAAGCATTGTACCTTTCATCTTGGATTGCCACTTGAAGCTGGAAAAGTGTAATCCCTAATTCTGATATTCGGTATGTATGTTGTATTGGTGTGATCAGGCTTTAACCCTTGTGGGTAATGCGTGAAGTGTTTAAGAGCTGTCGTTTGGTTAAGTTTGTATGCTGTTATCTTTGAAGTTAATGTGGTGATAGAAATCGATTTATTTCGGAAGAATTATTTTTGTAATAGTTTAGGTTAATCGTCGGAAGGTTTTGGGTTAGAATGCTTGCGTGAGTCCTGGCGAGAGCTGGGCAGACGGCCCGCCAACCCTCTGGTTCGCCTTAGGGGGAAGTGGGGTCGTCACAGAACTAATTGTGACCGAACAAAGGAGGATAAGGCGTTTTGTCCAGAGATTAAATGTTGAGATTCAGAAGGACTTGGCCGTAGCCCAACTCAATGCCTTTAGTGATGCGGTGGAGAAAGCTCAACGAGTTGAAAGCGCGAGGTTACAAGTTAGAAACTTCCAAGCTAAGAAAAGGGGATTTCCTGGAAGTAGCTCAGAGCAAGGGGATAAGGGTACACCTCCTAAGGTTGGAAGGGGCAACGGGGAAGTACAACTACCAGGGATGTCAAGTAGTGCCTCACAGAGAGGCTCAATCTTCTCTTCCCGTGGTCCCTGCGGGTACTGTGGGAAGCCGAATCACACGGAGGATGTCTGCTGGAAGAAAGGAAGGAAATGTCTGCGTTGTGGGAGCGTAGAGCATCAAATTGCAAATTGCCCAGGCTGATCTCGAGAAGGGAGTAGGAGCCAACAACCAACCACGACCAATCCTGACCAGTTGAAGGGGAAGAAGAATGGACCAAAGGTGTCGGTTCGGGCGTATGCCCTATAGCAACATCAAACCCCTAACTCGTTTGAAGACGTGGAAGGTAAGATTATGGTATTCCACCGTTTGACCACTAGAATGGTATATAAGAATTACGATTTGGGAAAGAAGAAGAAATTATACTAAAGACTTCAATGTGCCTAGCCAGCAATGGGGTACGGATTGGTTAGCTAAGTATGGTGCTCAAGTTGACTGTGAGAAGGAACTAGTAAAATTTTGTAACCCGGAGAAGGATGATAAGAAATTTCGAGGACAAAATTTTTTTAAGGGGGAGAGAGTGTGAGAACCCGAAAAATTTCTTAATTTCTAGGCATTATTTTCTTTCTTTGCACACGTTTTCTATATTTTCGTTATTATAATAATTCTATAGATATTTTTATAAGTAAAAATAGTTTTTAAATCATTTTTTTAGTATAAATTAGTTCACGAGATATTTGAAGTGTATAATGGACGTGGGACTCGCTAGTGCGTTAAGTGCGATAAATTCAACCAATTAGGTTACGTTTTGTATACTGGAATTAATTTACTAGGTGTTCAGAGATAATTAGAGGTTACTTAGATGGTTTAATCTTGGAGAGACAAAAGGATAAGCTTGAACCATTAAGAGTGCCATATGTCGTAATCCGATTGGATGGTTGACTTGCTTAACTTTCTTACCTTTACTAAAAGAACAATTTTGACCCAAAATCATCTCCAATTTTAGCCCTCTTGGCCGAACCTCTCTTGAGAGAAAAGAAAAGAAATCCAACCGATTAAACCTTGAATTAGTCCACAAAAAAGACTTGCTAAGGGAGTTTGAAGGTCTTGGTGGAGTTGTTTTGGAAAGAAAAATCCTAAGTTATCATCTTTCTTGAGGTGTCAAGGTACTTTGCTTACAAACTTCTTTTTTATTTCAATTAATTGATAAGTAGTGGCTTATAGTTGTTATAGATGCTACTTTGTGGAAGATTTCATGGATTAAAGTGAAGTTAGCTAAATTTCTGATTTTTTTGGGGATTTTTCTGTTTTCATATGATGATTATGGTTGGCCTTGGATTGATGGCTCTAAGTTGTGTTAAATGGATCCCTTGTGCGTTAATTGCGGTTATTTGCGGAAAATTTCAGCTTTAGGGTTCCAATCTGCCATGTTCTGACCGGCTTTATTAGTGCATGTTAGAGGCCGAATCAGGCTTAGCTTAAAACATGAAAGTTGTAGCAAATGGTGTTAACTAACTGGCTTGAAAAATTTCACCTCAATTGGAGTACTGTATCCTGTGAAATGACTGAAATACCCTTGACTGCCCATGAACCCTGTTTCGCGAACAGATTTCTGTTTTCGTGGAGATTTTCATTTTTGACCATGAAAATGCATGATTTGGCTTTGGAGGTATTCATAAGAAATGTAGGTTTATGTATTGGCTTCGAAACGCCATAAGATTCATTTCATGCAAAAATTCGCACGGGAAGTCAGTTAACAATCATTAAAGTTTCAAGAATTTCTAAGGCAAATCTGCCTTGCCTTTTCGTTTCCTTTTTTCAATCATTTGGCAAATGAAATCTTTTCAAACATGATCCATTTACAAAGACAATGTCTAAGAAACATCCCAAACTGTGTTTGGTTGGTGATTAACACCAAGAGTTTCGAAATAACAAGTCTCAATCAAGATTAGCCATTGATCAGTCCAAAAACGAGGGTTTTCAAGTAATGGGACAGGTCTAAAATTCGGCCATAACTCACTCAATTCAACTTGGAATTGACCATGGTTGGCGGCGTTGAAAACTATGTTCATAAGACTACAATTTCACAGAATGAATTGTTTTAAAATTCTATCCACAACTAGCTCATATTCAAGCATCAAGTTGTAGTTCATAACATGCTCTCCAGCATATCAATGAAACAGGGCAGGCAACTTTAAACGATTGGTACGGTTCACTCAGGTGGAATCAGGGAGTTCTTTTTATACCGTTGGAAAACTGAAAGTGTCTAGTTTCTAATGCCGCAAACGGCACTCGATTTTGACGTCGGAGCAAAGAGTTATAATCATTTGAAATTCATTGCCAGAGCAATTCGGGACACAAATTTCCAGTTTTGAAACCATTTCAAAATCTAAACATTTACCCATCCAAATCAAGTGATTTTTTGAGAAAACTTTTTACACAACCTATATTACACATTTACATCAAAATCAAGTCAATTGGATCACAAAAATTGCACTAAAGGGGCACGGAAAAATAGGGGCAAAACCGTCCCTTTTTCTCATTTCACCCCCTTTGAGTTTTCTTCCACAATACAACTTATATCCACTAGATTAAGCACTAATCCAACATAAATAACACCCAATATTATCAAATCAGCTCATCAAGTCCATTGTGAGATTTCGTAGAGGCCACTCACAAGATTTCCAATAATATAGACCTACCCACATGCATCTATAAACTTACAAGTGCAATATAACTTATATAAACCAAGAATCAAGAGGTTGATCATTTGTTACCTCCTTAGATGATAAAACTAGAAATTTTCGGTCCTTTGAAACTCCAGAAAACCGTGCGAAACAAGCTCCTTTCCTAACTTAAGTTGATCTCCAAGTGGTTTGCAAAGTGTGTGAAAATTTTGAGAAGATTTGACCAAGAAATGAGAGGTGAAATGAAGAGGGTTTTGTTTCTTCTTCTCCTCTTGGATGGCCGGCTGCTATGAGTGAAGAGAGAGAGAGTGTGTTTGCTGAAAATGAAGCTTCCTTGAGGAGCTTAAGTGTGTGGCTAAAAGTGCTTCAAAAGTCAACTATGAATAGTGCGCGTTCGCGCGCGTTTCGTGCCCGATTCCGCTCGGGTTTGTTTCACTTGTGCACTAAACCTCCAATGCCCTTTCTTAAACAATATAATTATTCATTCTTAATAGTTTAGAATAAATTCCTCAAATCTCCAATTAACCGCTCTGGCTCAATATATTCGAATTTCGATTTGCGCGCGCTACGGCGAAACTTCTAAAAAATTCTTATCACGATAGTATTACTAACCAATACTTGAGTAATTAAACATAAAAATAACTATTTTGAGACTAATGTATGTGTCTTCACTCTCCAAACTCACTGTATCTTCAAATCGATTATTGTCTCCAAACGCATATTCACTATTCTCACTAAACAGGCTTCCAAAAAATTAATTTTCGTAACAAGTCATTTTAAAAATACATGTAAGTCATAGTTCCATGTAATTAGGTCTAAAAAGGTTGAAATAAAATATTCGGTGCAAATGGCCAATTAAATATTTAAATAAGCTAGTAATAGGAATTTAAAATAAGTAAATTTGCGGGTCCTTACATGAATCTAGTATTACTTCCTCAAATCTCCAATAAATTTGTATCAGCGCGTCTTTCGAAAAACTATCGACGCGCGAGCGGTTTGCACTTAATTAGAACTCATTCACCTTTAATTTCTCAATTAACTTTTCTTAATCTACTATTGATCATTCTTAATTTCCCAAGATAGTTACACTGTCGAATAGAATATCACCTCGAAACACATGTACTCATTATTTCTCACTTAAACGAACCTCCGAAAATTAAATTTGCTAACGGGACATTTTAAAAACATAAGGAAGACATTGTTCCATATGAATGGATTTAAAATGGTTGAAATAAATTATTTGGAGAAAACAGGTGAATAAATATTTAAATAAATCAATAATATTCGATAAAAATAAGAAATTTTTTGGGTCCTCACATTCTCCCTTCCTTAAAAAGAATTTCGCTTTCGAAATTCACACCTAGGACTATATCATTCCCTTCATAATTAAGCCTATCAGATCAATCACTAACTTACGTTTTCAAACTTATACTTCACAATTTCTATTCATTTAACTAGCAATCAAACCTTGTTTTCCCCAATAGGCATTTTAACTTTCGAGTCACAGGGCAATTTAACGGTCTCATGTCTATCTCAGATAGGTAATGTCTTCACTTCTTTAATGCAAATATTGTAGCCACTAACTCCCAATTATGAGTTGGCTACTTTCTCTCGTAGTATTTTAACTTCCTAGAGGCATATACAATCACCTCATTATGTATTATTGATATTCATTTTAAACCATCATTTGAAGCATCTGTATAAATCACAAAGTTACTCCCTCCGCTTGGTAAGGCTAACACTGGTGCATTGGCTAAACACTTTGCAGTTTTAAAATTCTCCCTTACATTTAGGATCCCAAATAACTTGCCAAATCTTGCACTCTTAGAAAAGTCCTTGAAAACCAAAGGTAATATTCGGCTAACTCTAAGAACTCCAAATTTCGGTAGGATTCTTGGTCGTTTCCTCTTAAACAATTTCCACTTTAGCTGAGTTAATAACAATTCTTTCCTTAGATATTGTATACCTAGAAAGGTTACTTCTTCCAATTGAACTCACATCTATTGAACTTAACGAAAGTTGGCGCTCTCTCGGAGGTTTGTAAAAGTATCATCAGGTGTTTTTCATGATCTTCTCAAATCTTAGAGTATATCGATATATCATCAATAAATGCCACTACAGATTATTCCAAATACGTTTTTAAAACCCCGATGCATTAAGGCCATAATTGCTGCTAGTGCATTAGTCGACCCAAAGGGAGTAACTGAAAATTCAAAGTGTCCCCATCTTGAACTGGAAGCGGTTTTAAGCACATCAGTTCCTAGGATTCTCAATCGATAATAACTCTACTTTAAATCCAACTTGAATAGTATCACGGCTCCTTGCCATTGATCAAAATTCTGGTCTATGTGAGACAACGGAGTATTTGTTCTTAATGGTCACATCATTCAAGTCTTGATAGTCTATATATAGCCTCAAGCCTCCATTCCAAATATGATATCCGGTCCCTTAATCGTTAGACTCACTAAATCTATCAAATATTTCCTTTCACCAACTCAAATCTCACAATTTAATATATCAAGTTGGCAATCAAGCGTCGGGTCCCAACTTCAACCCTAAGTTCTCGATTTTTTTTCAACCGATCCCTGGTCATCCCCAAGATCTCGGGCTTGCCTACGCTCTCAAATACTATATCGACCATGTCTACTACCGTCCATGTCTTATTACCAATCTAAAAGTGTGGGACAAAATTTAAATATACATGTAAGTCATAAAATCAATTTTCATATGTCCTAAAGATCATAATAATTGCATCTAGTTGGAAGAGGTTTATCAAATCATTTCAAAAAGAAAAGGGGAAACAACAAGATTATAGCAAAACGTGCCAAGTTGCCAAGACACAATATAACAAAAGACTTTCCCTTATGCAAAAGATTAAATCTCCAAAAGTGCCGGTCTAGTTTAGGGTAAAACTATAACCTCTATCCCTCGAGTGGAGTTAACTACCCCCACTCGTAAAATTTTCAGCGCTTAGACCTCCTACTGGCACTCGATTACTTTGTGGCAGATCTAGCTGGCCGCTGAATATTTCCTCTTGTTGGGAACTCTAGGGTAATTCGAAAACTTATGCTCGGTATTACCGCACCTGAAACACTTTCCTTGCTTTTTCCAGCACTCGGCCTCAGTATGGTTAATCTTGCCGCAATATCCACAATTTGCGTGAGAAGTGACGGCTTGACTAATTGGAGGATTTTCTTTGTATTTCTTCTCCAGTTCTACGTTCTTACGTAGCAACTCAGTTTTCTCTGCATATTCCTGTTTCCACTGTCCTTTGCAGTAGTCAACCAATTTCCTTTGAAATTCTACCTCATTTCGAAGAATGTCCATCTCTTTACGTAATTCTTCCAAAGTTGTCATCTTACCAGTTGATTTAAGTCAAGTGCTAGCCTGTCAGGCAAATCAAAGGATCAAATAAGTAGCTATTCATAATGGAAACTCGAGCCATATTACTCTTGCATTCTTTTGCTTATCGGTTACCCCGAAATACAAATCTTAACTATTCCCTACTTAATACGGGCCAACTCTTAGGTCTCCATGAGATTACTATCATTAATTACAAAACATGACAAGATAAGGGGACCTTATTTCTTAATATAAAAATTTCATGTCTTAGTTTACTCTTCAATACTTATCTACAAGGTTATTCGAGAAGAAATCATAATCTCTTGTTCTCACTAGTGCCTTATTGTATCCTCTCAAGTCAATCTCACTATTTCGAGGTTAGATTTTTCCATGACTTTAGATGGACGAACTTCAAGAATTGCTCAGTTCCTCACACCTTTCTTGGTCCCCAAGTTGGTTGGTTTAGAGCTTTAGTGCCCACTAATCGTCTCAGGACATCAATCATCTGGTCAATAGCAATAGCTACGCGATTGTTTTCCTTCATTTCTAGGGTTTCAGTTTGGTCCAATAGTCGCTCCCTAATCATCCCCTTGAGTTTAGGGTTGTTTAACCCCTCGCCCTCAGTTCCTTTTTACTTCTTTGGCCTCTCATAAATTTAACATTCACAAAGGCATGACATAGAATGACTGTGCATAAACGAATCTTGAAAAGCAACACTACGATCATGCAAAAATGAAAATAAAAGGGAAGACACCGGAATTGTGAGGACCCGAATTTTTTTTTCTTATTTTATTTTATTTTACTGGCCTAATTAGTTATTTACTCACCAGTTTTCTCTGAATAATTTATTTCAACAATTTTAAACTTATTTATATGGAACTATGGCTTACATGTGTTTTTAAAATGACTTGTTACAAAAATTAATTTTTGGAAAGCTCGTTTAGTGAGGATAGTGAATTCGCGTTTGGAGGTAACAATCGATTCGAGGGTACAATGAGCTTGGAGATTGAAGACTTAACATTAGTCTTAAAACAGGTATTTTTATATTTAAATACTCAAGTGATGATTAGTATACTATCGTTATAAGAATTTCTTAGAAATTTCGTTGTATCGCACGCGAATCTATTTCTTTTCCTTTTTAGAGTCTCATATTTTTGCATTATTCGTGACATCTTCGAAGAATCTTTATTGGACGTCACAATTAATGTGATTGGTACCGATTAACTTCGAATGGATATTTTGACCCCCCGATGTCCTCCTAGGTCTAGGGTTGCATTCATATAGTACGTCCAAATGTGATAAATTCTTTGGTTAAAACAAGAAAATCTTTGACTAAATCACGCAACTAGCCTTGGCTAGGTCGAAGGGGTACCTTGGATTTTTATCCTTGCCTTCCTCTTCGTCAAATGTGACTCCCGAACCTTTTCTGTTGGTTTACGTAGACTAGGAGTCGTTTAAAAAGGGGTTTCTTTCTACCTTTTCCTCTAAAAATTCATTTTAGGTGACTTGGTATACCTTAACTCTATACCAAATGGCAACTCCGATTTTTATTTCAAAAACCCTTTTTAAACTATATTTTGGGTCAAATCGTCGCATTTTCAAGTCCCATTTAGACCCATTATTTTCATTTTCTTTTTAAATCAAAAATTCATTTTCCAACCAAAAATTGAATCAAAATTCACCTTTTAAACCATTTATTTGACAAGAAAGGTTGGCTTTATTTCTAAAACGGGATTCTCTAGGGTTTATGCATGATGCCATTTTATCAAAGCGACTAAATATGCAATACCCAAATGAAACGTGACCTAAAGGAACCCCTTTTGGTATGCCGGGGTGAGCCTAACAATGAAATGGATTCATGGTGCAAATGCGAAACATTGAATTTAAACGTGTCACATCAAATAGGGTAGGCTCCTAGAGAGTACCATGCCAGGACTCTTATTTTCTAGGCTTATGAATGCAATGGAGACAAAAGCCAAGAAAAGTTAATTTAATCAGACAAATACGCATAACACATTTGTAGCAAAGCAATACAAAGATATAAAGCAAAAAAAGGAAAAGAGGGGTTGGATCCCTCCCCTCGTGAATAGTGTCCCTAATAGGGTAAGGCAGACTCTATCCTAAGCAAACTACCATGGATGCATGAGGTAATGGCTCACTAATGCATCTAGATTCGATAGGTTTTAGGTCCCCGAGCCTTCAGACTCGTGGCCAAGGGTCATCAATTCCAAGGTCTTTTGTCGGTGGCTCGAGCGATTTCTCAAACACCGCTACGCACACATCGTGTCACGACTACGTGTTTGAGTGAATCTATCAAAAAATTCTCAATCTTCGACTAAAAGCTAAAGGCTATCAACCCAAAACTCAAAATGGAAGATTGAGTGACCCCTCGGATCATGCTACGCACACATCGTGTGTGACAACCCCACCTCCCCCTAAGGCGAACCAAAGGGTTCAGCGGACCGCCTGCCCAGCTCTCGCCGGGACTCAGTCGATCACTTCCATCCTCGAGCAAAAACCAGATCCAATCGTACGACGAAAAATATGGCAATGATCCAAAAACTTAAACGAAACTTATGTACATTACCATCTCAAAAGAAGTACAACCGTCGAACATACAAAAGTTCCCAATCCACCATACAACCAGCCCGTGCCAAGCACTAGGGCGAGAACCATTACAAAAAAAAATCAAAAGCTAGACCAGCTAGTCTATACAGATCTCTCGTCCTTGCTTGCCTCCCCCTGTTAAGGAAAACAAAACTAAAGGGATGAGCTAAAAGCTCAGTGAGGTTCCGAACATGTAATTAAACAACAAAGCCAATACATTAACCATCAATAATCCATAATTCAAGAAACATTTAGCATGGACAGCAATAAGAACACATACATTAAAAGGATACGGGCTCACAAGGAGCCAAATATTCCCGCGCTCGCTCGTTCTCCTGACATTTCCTCCTTCCTTCAATCTTTTGAAAATGCATTTTTTCTTTCTTTGTGTAAATAAAACCCGCGCTCGTTTAGTCATTCATTTCATTCACCCCCTTCCCAGCCATTGGCCGGGCTCCACTAGACTTCAAGGTAATACTCGAGTATACCAAAACGTTCACCCAGGTCACCTAATCGCCCGACCGAGTCCGCTTCTGGCTCGAGTCGATCGGTAACAAGGGGCAGTGGCCAATTCAGCCAAAAGGCTTACATTCATGCGCAACTAGCATTTCAATCATTAAATCCTTGAAAATTGCATAGTTATTTAGGTCGAGTGCGATAAAGTACACACTCACCTAGAAAACTCGTTTTGATAATCATTAAAAGCACTTAACACGTTATCAATCAATAATACAAGTCATGATGTCAAGAAGCATTTAACAAACAAGGAACACTCACCTAACTATGTAAAATAACGTGCAAAATATCCTTCTGGATAGAATCCTTAATCACCGAGAAAACCTAAGATTCAACGAAAACGAATATAGCACAACCAATTAGGTGAAATCGAAGAAACCCAATAATTGATGAGTAAAATGCATAAAAATGACTTTAAAGCGAAACGGGGCATTTGGACTGATGGTCGGAAATATCTAGGGTTTCATAAATCAAACGCAAAACTAAACTAAAAAGGGTTATAACATTTTGCGGCAAAAGCACTTGGACCAAAGACAAGTCGGAATCCAACTAGCCTTCCAGTAAAAATTTCGGCAGCAAATCCCTTGTGTTTACCTATTTTCCAGCCATTAATGGCTTCATTGTTTCCTCAAATCAGTCCCAACATCTCACACAAAATAATCTCATTTCCAAAAGTCGTTTACTAGGCTTGAGGTCATTCAAGTACACAATTTAGCTAGGAAAATGACTAGATTCCAATAAACACAATAAGACTCGAATACAAGTCATAAACCAATGTCAAATACTACCGAAATAGGGTTCCATAAGCATACATAAGCATTAGAGGAAACCAGAAAAATCCGGAAAAGATTTAGCTTTAACCCTGGAAAAAAATAGTTTTTGACATCATTTTGCGGTAATGGCACCAAAGGCACAACGAGTATCGGATGAAGGTGTAAGACCCACCGTTTCGAAACTAAGAGATAGGGCTACAATGTTCCAGAAGGTAACTCTGTCCAGTTTCGAGTGTAACAAGGTCAAAAATGCAAGATACTACACCAGAACCGGAAAAACAGATTCTCAAAACGTATTCTGGTGTAAACATCATAAAACAGGCTACCTAAGCCCAAATCCAGAAATTCCAAAGCCTGATGAAAGCTAAGAAACAGGGATACATTTCATCAGAGACCTCAACAACCAATTCCGAAGTAATTCCAGCCAAAACAACCAATTACAGGTGCAATTCTTACATTCGGGTAAAACCAGGACAGCAAGGGTAATTTCCACTTTTCTCATTCTACGCTACTCCGATTGACCTGAAATTTTGTAGGCACCTCTAAAATGTCATTCCCTACAACTTTCATGTTTTAAGCCAAGGCCAATTCGGTCTCTATCTATGAGCTATAAATTCGGGCAGAATGTAATCATCATGAACCCTAACTTGTCAATTTTTCTTTCAAACAGAAATTGGTTGTAATTACCCACTTTTTCCACCTTCTAGAGTCATTATATACCATTTCCAATCATCATAGATAGTCACACAATCATGTTCATATTAAAACAGAAAAATCCCCAAAAATAATAAAACTTCATCACTTCAACCACAAATCAAGAAATAATCCATAATATTCCATCTCATACTACTACTAATCATGATTTAAGCATCAATAAAGGGAGGAGGGTGGTTCTTCACAACTCACCTAAGGAACAAGAGAGAGAGAGGGCAATTGGTCACCTTAGCTTTCCAAATAATTCCACACAACAACTCACCAACACTTCCTTAAGTGGATTTATGGAGCAAAATCAAGGCTGGATGGTTGAGTAAGTTGATTGAAGCAAGATTGAAGCCAAAATCTTGAAGAGTTTTCTTTCTTTTGTTGCTCAAGGAGCTCGGCCAAGATGAAGAGGAAATGGTGAATTTTTGGTTAGTTTTTTGATTTATTTGGTCAATGGTAAGAAAAGGAATAGTAGTCTTACTTAAGGACCAATCCAATGGTGACACTTGTCACCTCCATTAATGCAAGTCTATCTGTGACGCCCCGAAAAAAAATGAGTTTGAGAACCCGGAAATTTTCTAGGGTTTATTTTATTGAATCGCCCGTTTTTTTTTCTACATTTTCTTTATTAGAAATTCCCAGATAAAGTTTATGAGCAAAAATAGTTTTAAAATGATTTTTTTTAGTATCGGTTAGTTTTTGAGAAATTAAGGATATATATATCGGACGTGGGACCCACGAGTGCGAAAGTTCGGAAAAATTCGGCCAATAAGGTTAAGTTCCGGATACTGAGTGAAATTTATCGGGTGTTAAGAGATAAGTAGAGGAGGTGATTTGATTGATGTGAGAGAGACTTAAAGGATAGAAATGCATTTAATAGAGTGCCAAGTGGCACTTTCTCATTGGTTGGACTTTTTTTTGACTTTTTACCCTTAAGTTAAATATCTCAAAATTGACTAAAAATCACCATTTTTCACTCCTTGGTGGCCGACTCTCTTAAGCTCAAGAAGGAAGAAGATTTCTCCAATTTTCAAGCTTCCATTTAGCTCAATCTTCCAAACCAATTGCATCAACTAGTTTCTACTCCATAAAATTCTTCCATTTGGTGCTAGTGAGTGTTTTGGTGAAGTTTTTTGGAGAAGCTAAGGTGTTCTACAACTCCCTCTCTCTTGTTTACTTGGTAAGTGGTGATGGAATATCCTCCTACACTTAATGGTGTTTAATTGGTGCCTAGTGGTGGCTAAAGTGTTGAAATTTGTGATTTATTTCTTGGTTTGAGATGAATTGGTGAAGTTTTTATTTTTTTGAGGAATTTTCTGGTTTAATGTGATCATGATGTTGTGGTTATTTATGATGGTTGGTAATGAGGGGTTATGACTCTAGTGGATGTAAATGATTGGTAATTGCAACCAATTTTGGGTTTGGAAGAAATCTGGAAAATTAGGGTTCTTGGTTCTTCATTCTGTCCGAAATTTTTGGTCCTAGATAGAGGCTAAATTGGCCTTGTCTCAAAACATGAAAGTTGTAGGTATTGATGTTTTAAAGGTGTCTGTAAAATTTCAGGTCATTTGGATTAGTGTAGAATGAGATAAGCCGAAATTACTATTGCTGTTCTGGGTTCATCAGGATGTTAGAACTGCGTCTGAAATGGGTTGTTTTGACTGGAATTGATTTGGATTTGGGTGTTGAGGTCTTCTGATTAAATGTATCTTGATGTCTTAGCTACCGCATGCCTTTGGAATTAATGCATTTGGACCTGTATAGACTGAGTTGTACTGATTACAGCATAGTGTGATTTGTAAACCTGCAATTAAGGTTCTGGTTTGGTATTTTGCATATTTGACTTAGTTGTACTGGGATTTGGACTGAGTGACCTTCTACATTGTTGTAGCCCTGGTTCTTAGCTTCAAGATGGTGGGTCTTGCACCTTCATCCGATAATCGTAGTGAAATTTGTACCATTACCGCAAAATGACGTCAAAACTGTTTTTCTGGTTTGAGCTAAACTTTCATTTCCGGACTTTTCCCTAGCTGGAGTTGTACTAGTACTACTTGGAGCTTGCTGAATGGCTGTGGGATGAACTTGTTGTTGTGTGTGTACCTTTGGGACTGATTTGAGGAAGTAATGAAGCCATGATGGCTGGAAAAGTTAACAAATTCAGGGGAAGTGCTGTCCGAACTTTGAAGGAACTCGTTTGCATTGAGTTTGTGATTTAAGACTTGGATTTGAGCAAGGCAATGATATTTGATGGATGATTTCTGAGCCATGGAGGTGAGTGACCTCAAACTATTTCCAAATTTACTTTTGAACCGCTTTCCTGCATTATCAACTTTTGAACTGTTTTCAAAGTTACTTTTGGAACTGTTTTCTTACATATCATGCGTGCTTGCATATTAGTGTCTTGTGTCTTGTTATTATTGATTTTGCTTTCAATGATTGTTAAAATGAGTTTTCTAGGCGAGTGTGTACTTTATCGCACTCGACCTTAATAAATATGAAATTTTCAATGATTAGTGATTAAATGCTACTTGCGCATGAATGTAAGCCTTTTGGGCTGAACTGGCCATTGCCCCTTGTTACCGGTCGTCTCGAGCCAGAAGCGGACTCGGTCGGGCGACTAGGAACTTGGGTGAACGTTTCGGTATACTCGAGTATTACCTTGTAGGTTGGTGGAGCCTGGCCAAAAGCCAGGGACGGGGTGAATGAATGCACGAATGAAACCAAATGCAATGAAATGACAGGAGAACGAATGTATCCTTTTCATGAATGTTACTATTGCTTTCCATTGTAAATGTTTCTTGAATTATTGATACTCCATAGTGAAATGACATCATTGAACTGAACTATTGTTAAACAGATTTGATTACTGATTTTACTGGTTACTCGCTGAGCTTCTAGCTCATCCCAAAAATATTTTATTCCCCTCCACAGGGCTCAAGGCGAAGGAGTGGCTTGTAGTGTTTATTCATGGATTATCTCATGTGTGGCTTGAACTTGGATTTCCTTTTGTGTAATGGTTCATATTGGGATTGTATTGAACGTTTAGAATTGATTGGATGTGTAATAGTCTAGTTTTGGACTTCCTCCTGTATACTAATTGTGATCAAGGATCAGAGTGGCGCTGCGGAAGCGTGGACGCTTCGCTTTTGATATGTAAAGTTTGGGAACCTTTGATGTATATTCGATATATATATCTTGAAATTCAATTGAGGATTGTAGTGAACGACTGAGTCCCGGCGAGAGCTGGGCAGGCGGCCCGCCGAACCCTCTGGTTCGCCTCAGGGGGAGGTGGGGCCGTCACACTATCACTTTGTTTCCTCTCACACCAATCCAAATTGTAACCTCTACTTATCTCTTAACACCTGATAAATTAATTCCAGTATCCAAAACTTAACCTAGTTGGCCGAATTTTTCCGAACTTTTCGCACTAGTGGGTCCCACGTCCGGTATATGCTCTTAATTTTTCAAAACCTATTCAATACCAGAAAAATCTTCTAAAAACTATATTTACTCATAAAAATTATCTAGAAAATGGAAAAAAAAAATACGGGTTCTCACATCGTGTCGCGATCACACGTCCAAGTGGGTCGCCTAATCCTAGTAGGGTGGAGTGGCGTGACAAGCCACTAAAAGAAAAATAAATGCTGGATAAAAAGTAAAGCGTATGCACGTATGCTAGTGCTCGGTTTGGAGGAGAGGGATCGAGAACCAACGCGAGCCTCTAGGGTAATATCCTCCCACCCAAATGCAATGCAAAGCGCGGGATAACATACATAAACTATCCATCCATCAAATCAATCGTACACAAATAGGTGAGGGAGTGAGTTGATACGCCTGCAATGCAAAAAATCCTAAAAAAGAGAAAATGCAACCCTAAACGTCCAAATGCGATACATGAAAAGGGTAAAAAAAGGAAAAGAATAACTAAATCAAGTGCTCGGACCCACTTAGGAATTCCCCAATGGAGTCGCCAAGCTGTCGCTCCCCATTTTTTAATAAAACTAAAAATATGTGAAGTATGGTTTGAAAATTGGTGATGTGTGTGGAAAAGAAAAAAAAGGCCATGGGACTTTGAAATGCGACGATTTGGCCAAAATAGTAATCTAAAAAGGTTTTGATAAGAGTGTAGGAGTCGCCACTTGGTATCGAGTTAGGGTGTACTAAGTCACCCAAAAAAATGTGGATTAAAAAAATCTTCTTAGATTGACTCCAAAATCTACGATAAATCAGAGAAAATGGTTCGGGGGTCGCGGTTAAAGAGAGGGAAGGCAAAGACAATGTCTAAGGCACCCTCTCAACCTAACCTAAGCTAGTTGCATGATTTAGCCATGATTTTCCTAATTTCTAACCAAAGATGTATCGCATTTGGATGTAACTAATATGAATGCAATCCTAAATCTAATGATGAATCGAAAGGGACAAATATCTCTTAGAGGCTCGATCAGACTAGATCACATGAGTTGTGATAGCCAAGGATAAGCCCTCCAAGAGGTCACGAATAATGCTAATGACGTAAGAATGAGTGGAATGAATGTATGCAATGCGAAAACATGAGCTTGTGTGAAGTGAAAAAAGTAATAATAAAAATAATAGTGTGTAAGTGGGAATGTACAAATGGGGGTGAAAAGTGAGGTATGTAAAGTGATAGTGTGAAGTGCATGTGTGCTCAGTGGTAGTATGTAAAGTGCTAGTGGTAGAGTGAAAATGTGCAAAATAAGAGTTGTGTGAAGTGAAAAATGTGGGAAAAGGGATAGAATATGAAGTGAGAGTGTAAAATGATAGTGGATAAATGAAATGCATCAACCCTAGAGGAATGCGAGCAAGATGGGTACGAGGAGACCCTAAATCGTGACTTTTGCTTTTCCTTTTGGTTAGAAAAAGAATGAGCGTGCTAAGGCTGTGTGTAGCCAAACTCGTCCATCCCCCTTACCAAAAGAGTAACTCTCTAACCTAATCAGGCAAATGACCCTAATGACTAGAGTGAAATGCAAAATCCTAAAGATCATGTTTCAAATGCGGGAAAAGGGTGAAGGTTCATGCAAAAAAAATGTAAAAAATACTAAAAGGAAAAATGAATGGAAATGTAGTGAAGGCATGCAAGTATGTACTAGCGAGGGGGTGGCCCTATTGGGTCTAGCATTGGACTAACCCTTTACTAACGCTCTTCACAAGCATTGGACTTGTGAGCTCGAGGGGAAAACCATGACTAGCATTGGACTAGCCACGGCAACGTACATTCCATCCATATAATAAGATATAATACTAAAGAAAATAGACATGCAAAGCACATAGTTTCACATGACACGTAGCACATAAGCATGCTTATCTAGATGCAAAAGCCTAGGGAAAGCAATTAAACACATAGGCATGTAGGCACACATAGCACATAAGCCCTATCTATTACAAAAAGGGAGGCCCTGCTACAATCTAAAAGGGGAATGTGAAATAAAATGAAGCAAAGCAAGCCTAACTATTACAACTTGGCATTTAAATGCCTTTCAAATAATTACATTAGAATAAGCGCCTAAATTAAAGTAAAATTAAATAACTAAAGAAATAAATGAATGAAAATAAAATAAAACATTCAGAATCATGCAATTACACACATAAAATACATAAGTGCACATAGGGTCAAATAAAATGAGAAATAAGGGATCGAGTGTACCTCCCTTGAATTGGGACCCTAATGGGGTGAAATTACTTATTTACCCTTCAAAAACAAAGAAAAGGTCAAGACATCACTTTAATTAATAAAATAATCACATGAAATGGAAATAAACATGAAATTGAATCACTCAAGGCATTCAAATAAACTAAACAATTCATATTCATGAAATTTGAAAAAACAAGGACCTGATTGAAACAATTAAAGAAGTTAAAGGGGTCAATTTGATTGATTTTTTCAATTGTTCGGGCCATAGAAGCATAGGTAGAAGCTAAGGGGAGCAAAGCGCAATTTTGGTAACATGTTCATGCATGCATCGAAGAGCAACATTCTGCAATTTTCGGCCATTACGGGAACTTGATTTCCAGCAAACATTCGAGCCTAATCTATGTGCCTTTGGACCAACAACACACAAAATCAACACCAGCGATTCAACTTCCTCTTTCTAACACAAGATCACATAGTAAATTAGGTGACAAACCCATTTGGTGGGCTGTTGCGGGAAAGAACACAGCAAGTCATAAGAATGAACACAGCTTTTTATTTTACTTCAGCTTGGATGTGTTTGTGCGCAAGAAACTCAAAACAAACTCTATTGGACAACCAAACCCAAGTGCTAGGACATATCCCATCGTCATTAACATGATCATCTATCCTAGAAGATCCAATCAAATCAACTAGACTAGAAATGCAGCAAAGAAAGGAGTGAAACTTGCGGTAAAGTCAATTATGCACACGATTGAATCGTTCCATTGAGGTAGATAAATGAAACTAGACTATGAACCCAAAGACATGCAACTTCAGTTTGGTTCAAGCACAGCAAAAATGCAGGAGGAATAAAATAGGGAGCGTCAAAGCTACAAGTTCTTTCCTAGCTTCTGGTTTATCGAAACCTTTTGCAAAGAAAAATCACCCTCCAAACACTGCAAACTTACTCATTATCAAACATTGGACCCAAAAATGAAAAGAAAAGTTGCGACAACAAAACCGACAACTTCAAGCTTATTGCAGCAAACATTGTATACAAAGCTCTGCCCAAGGAAATCTAAACCCCAACAAGAAGGATTATCAAACATTCTAATGGCCATCAAACCGAGAGTTCAAGTAAAGAAACAAAAGGACAGACTAAGAGGTCATGCGAAATCTATAAAATTTTGCAACTCTTCTATGTTTACTCTATTAGATTCACAAACCGCACAAACCCATCTCCAGTCTAACAAAGTTGCGCAATCATACAACCCAACGCTAAACAAACCCAGTCAACAGCAACAAGAGGCAAAACTGCGAAGCTTTGCTATGTTTTCAACCTCGGCAAACATCACACAAGTCAAGCAACCATAACAGTCCCACTGTGAATCATAAACCCAAATCCAGACTTAAACCAAAACTACGGAAACGAAAATGAAAGACTACAAGGGACAACTGAACCAGCAGATAGCAAAAGGGTGCAAACCAACAATTAAAGTAAACAGTTTCTAATTCTAAGAGATAAGGATATTACCTTAATCACAAAATGAGTCGGGGAATGACCAAGAAAGTATTCGGATGATTCTGCCAGGCCTTCGAAGGACGTCAATAGGAGAACAGTGTTGATAACGCAGCACCGTCCTTGCAACCCCAAATCTCCTTTCTTCCTCACTCTGCCGCCACTCTACTTCTTCACTTCCTCCACCGTCACAAGACTCTACCTATGCTCGTCTTTCCTCAGCTGTCCCAGATTCTTTTTCATCCGCCGTTCTTTCTCTCCAGCCATCCTCCCTATCTTTCTCACGCTGTTCTCTCCTCTGGTTTCTTTCGTCCCGCTATCCCGCCGTCACTCTAATTGTCCAGCCGTTATCTCCTCTCTCTCGTACACTCTCTTTTTCAAACCTTAGACCGTCATCCCATTAAGAAAAGTCGTGAGGACTCACAAAATTTATTTATTTCAGATTCCTGTTACGAGCTTATTTAAATATTTAAATGCCCGTTTACCCCGAATGTTATTTTCTAACCTTTTTAGATCCAATTACATGGAACTATGACTTACATGTATTTTTAAAATGACTTGTTACGAAAATTAATTTTGGAAACTCGTATAGTGAGTATAGTGAATACGCGTTTGGAGACAGTGATCGATTTGAGGATACTATGAGCTTGGAAAAATTGGAGACTTGTACCCTAGTCTTAAAATAGGTATTTTTATATTTAAATATTCAAGTATTAGTTAGTGAAGTTATCGTTATAACAATTCTTGGAGATTTCGCCGTATCGCGCGAAAAATGAAAGTTCACGTATATCGAGGCGGAGCAGTAAATTGGAGATTTGAGAAATCATTCTAAACTATTAAGAGTGAATAATATTAATATGAATATAAGTGTATTAGAGATTTAGTGCACTAGTGAAACAAACTCGAGTAGAATCGAGCACGAAACGCGCGTGTGCGCATGCGGGAAGAAGGTTGACTTTTGGGCCATTGTGAGCCACACATTTTAGCTTCTCTTGGAAGCTTCAATTTTGATCAAGACTCTCTCTCTCTTGAGCTCCAAACGGCCGGCCATAAAGATAGAAAAGGACCAAGTTTACTTCATCAAATTCCTTCATCAAATCTTCATCATACCTCTTCCGATTCACTCCAAATTCGAACTACACTTAACTAAACATTTCGAGATCCCATTGAGCTAAGAAAAGGAGCTGCTATTCACAATTTTTCTTGTGCTAAGGAAGGCCAAAAATTCTGACTTTGTTCACCACACAAGTAGGTAACGATCAACTACCGAAATCTTGTTTTATGGAGGTTCAATTGCGCGTATAAACTCTTGCATGCATGTGGGTAGTCTTGTTTATGGTGTAAAATGAAATGGGTGGGCTCTATTGTGAGAACCCGTAATTTGCATTTACTAGGTTTTCGCATTTTTCATGGCTTGTTTTTTTTGCATTTTCGTGATTAGGAAAATTTCTAGATATGTGTAAGGAGCAGATATAATTTTTGGATGATTTTTCTAGTATCGGATAGTTTTTGAGAAATTTAGAGCATATACCGGACGTGGGACCCACTAGTGCGAAAAGTTCGGGAAAATTCGGTCAACTAGGTTAAGTTTTGGATACTGGAATTAATTTATCGGGTGTTAAGAGATAAATAAAGGATGCTAAGTGGATTGGTATGAGAGAGACAAAAGTTAGGCAAGCATTAAATTAAGTGACAAGTGTCACTTGGCTATTGGGTGGCCATTTGACTACTATTCCATGTCTTACCAATTGACTTAAATAACTAAAAATTCACCAAAATTCCTCATTTTTGTCTTCCTCTTGGCCGACTTCTTCAAGGCAAGAAAAGAAAGAAAACTCTTCAATTTTTGGCTTCAATCTTGCTCAAGTTCAACAATCTAACCATTTAATCTTGCAATCTCTCCATAAAACCTCTTCACTTAGTGTTTGTGAGTTGATTTGTGGAGTTATTTGGAAAGCTAAGAGGACCTATTGCTCCCTCTCTCTTGTTTCTAAGGTGAGTTGTGAAGAACCACCCTCCTCCCTTAATTTATGCTTAAATCATGATTAGTGGTAGTATGAGATGCAAGTTTATGGATTATTTCTTGATTTGTGGTTGAAGTGATGAAGTTTTATTATTTTTGGGGATTTTTCTGTTTTAATATGAGTATGACTGTGTGGCTATCTATGATGATTGAAAATGGTATATAATGACTCTAGAAGGTGGAAAAAGTGGATAATTGCAACCAATTTCTGGTTTGGAAGAAAATTGAAAAAAGTTAGGGTTCTAATGGTTACATTCTGCCTGAATTTATAGCTCATAGATAGAGGCCGAATTGGCCTTGACTTAAAACATGAAAGTTGTAGGTAATGACATTTTAGAGGTGCCTACAAAATTTCAGGTCAATTGGAGTAGTGTAGAGTGAGAAGAGTCGAAATTACTATTGCTGTTCTGGTTTTACCCGAATGTAAGAATTGCGCCTGTAATTGGTTGTTTTGGCTGGAATTGCTTCCGAATTGGTTGTTGAGGTCTTCTGATGAAATTTATCCCTATTTCTTAGCTTTCATCTGGTTTTGGAATTTCTGGATTTGGACTTGGATAGCCTGCTTTATGATGTTTGCGCTAGAATGCGTTCAATGAATCTGTTTTACGGTTTTGGTATAGTATTTTGCATTTTTGACCTGGTTGCACTCAAAACCGGGTTGAGTGACCTTCTATAATGTTGTAGCCCTGTCTTTTAGCTTCGAAACAGTGTATCTTACACCTTCATCCGATACTCGTTGTGCCTTTGGTGCCATTACCGTAAAATGATGTCAAAAACTATTTTTTTCAGGGTTAAAGCTAAATCATTTTCGGATTTTTCTGGTTTCCTCTATTGTTTGTGTATGCTTAGGGAACCCTATTTTGGTAGTATGTAGAATTGGTTTATGACTTGTAATCGAGTCTTATTGTGTTTATTTGAATAGTTTAGGGCTTGACTTTCATATCCGGTCATTTCCTAGCTAAATTTTGTACTTGAATGACTTTAAGCCTAGTGAACGGCTTTTGGAAATGTGCTTATTTTTGTACGAGATGTTGGGACTGATTTGAGGAAATAATGAAGCCATGATGGCTGGAAAATAGGTAAACACAAAGGAATTGCTGCCGAAATTTTACTTGAAGGCTAGTTTTGGTCCAAGTGCTTTTTGCCGCAAAATTTTATAACCCTTTTAGTTTAGTTTTGCGTTTGGTTTATGAAACCCTAGATATTTCCGACCATCAGTCCAAATGCCCCGTTTCGCTTTAAAGTCATTTTTTTATGCGTTTTACTCATCATTTATTGGGTTTCTTCGATTTCACCTAATTGGTTGTGCTATATTCTTTCTCGTTCAATCTTAGGTTTTCTCGGTGATTAAGGATACTATCCAGAAGGATATTTTGCACGTTATTTTGCATAGTTAGGTGAGTGTTCCTTGTTTGTTATATTTTCTTGACTTCATGACTTGTACTATTGATTGAGAACGTGTTAAGTGCTTTTAATGATTTCCAAAACGAGCTTTCTAGGCGAGTGTGTACTTTATCGCACTCGACCTAAATAACTTTCAAGGATTTAATGATTGAAATATTAGCTGCGCATGATGTAAGCCTTATGGCTGAATTGGGCCCTGCCCTTCGTTACCGATCGACTCGAGCCAGAAGCGGACTCGGTCGGGCGATATGGTGACCCTGGGTGTGAACGTCGGTATACTCGAGTATTACCTTGAAGTCTGGTGGAGCCCGGCCAATGGCTGGGAAGGGGGTGAATGAAATGCATGATCAAATGTGCGGGGATTTCATTTAAAAAAAAAAACAAATGCTTTTCAAAAGATTGAAGGAAGGAGGAAATGTCAGGAGAACGAGCGCGCGCGGGAACATTTGGCTCCTTGTGAGCCCGTATCCTTTTAATGTATGTGTTATTATTACTTTCCATTGTACATGTTACATGAATTCTTGATTTCTATATTAAGGTATGGGTTGGATTGTTGCTTATATGTTCGGAACCTCACTGAGCTTTTAGCTCATCCCTTTAGTTTTGTTTTCCTTAACAGGGGGAGGCAAGCAAGGACGAGAGATCTGTATAGACTAGCTGGTCTAGCTTATGTTTTTTTGTAATGGTTCTCGCCCTAGTGCTTGGCACGGGCTGGTTGTATGATGGATTGGGAACTTTTGTATATTCGACGGTTGTACTTCTTTTGAGATGGTAATGTATATAAGTTTTGTTTAAGTTTTTGGATCATTGCCATATTTTTTCGTACGGGCTGGATCTGGTTTTTGCTCGAGGATGGAAGTGATCGACTGAGTCCCGGCGAGAGTTGGGCAGGCGGTCCGCCGAACCATTTGGTTCGCCTTAAGGGGAAGTGGGGCTGTCACAGTTGGTATCAGATCCTGCTTCGCGTGGTCTCTGCGCGGAGTGAGCCTTGACTAAGTAGTGAATAGGTATGAAGGATTAAGTGCTCGTTCGAGCTTAAGCTCTGAATTGTGAATGTTATAGGCCTTAACTTTTCTTGTGGTATCTGAGGATCATAGATCGGTACGTCTGGTAGGAATTTCGATTGTAGATGGTTTACTCTTGGGACTGGCCAGCCTGAGAGGTGAATTGTCTTATTTCAGATTCTTGTGCCTGAGTACTCCAGAGTTGAGGCGGTGTTACGTATGTGAGATTTGCATTTTGGGAACATGAATAGGCTTTGTTCGACTGGAATGAGTACAAGAGGTTAATGGATATTTCATTTGGATAATAGGTGACGTGAGAGACCGTACGGGGTTATTTTAGCAAGGTTTGGGACGATATATCCCTTTTCTTTTGATTCGCTCGTATATTGTTACTACATGCCATCGGTTGTATAATTGTGTATATGAATAATTGCCTGATTTGATACGTATTTGTATGTTTGATCATTTGTTTCCTTGATATGTGGAGTGTTATGTGCATATATGTTTACTTGTGTAATTGGTGGCCTCAATTTTAGATACTTTAGTCAATTTCCTATTGCTATGTTTATTTAATAAAGTATCTTTGGGGGGAAGAGAAAAGAAAAGAGAGAAAAAAAAATATGTATATATATATAATATCTAGAACATGGAAAGAAGACGGAGTCACGGACGTGGTCGTGGCCGTGGAACTAAGCGAGGCCAAGAACCAAGAGAAGAAAAGGGAAACAATAGCTGGACAAGGACCGAGAATGCCACTTGTACTTAGGAATGTAATTGACCCATTGTTTTGCCCGACAGGCTAGCATCTGAGTTCCAGCAACTCCGTACGATGACACATTGGGTTGATACGTATCAAGAAATCGCGGTTCTCCGAGACGAAATAGAGGTTCAAAGGAGGCTAACCGAGTACTGGGAAGGGCGATGGAAGGAAGAGTATTCGGAGAAACTTGAGCTCTTACACCAAAACATGGAGCTAAAGAGGAAATACGAAGAGATTTCCAAGGAGACCGTAGCAATGGCACAAAGCAATACTTTTATTGGGATTCCAGAGGAAGCTCAAAAGACAGGAATTGCAAGGCCACAACTGAAGATCTTCCATGCAAAGAAAAAAATGGTAAAGCTGGAAGACCATTTGCTAAGAGGGGCCGTGGAGCGGGTGGTGTGACAAATTGTAGTTATTGTAGAAAATCCAATCATATTGAAGTGGATTGTTGGATAAAGGGGAGGAGATGTCTGCGCTGTGGGAGCGCCGAGCATCTGATTGCTAATTGCCCGGGTTTAGTGCAAGAAAAGAAAGGAACCCAGCAGCCAACCAAGACCGATCCTGGACCGTCAAGTAGAGAAGGGACTAAAATGAAGAACCTCGTTTCTTCTGACTCTGACGACGAAGAAGGTACAGGCCATTGGTTACTTTAAATTTTGAAGGTAAAATTTCTTTAAATTTTGAAGGTAAAATTTCGAGGGCGAAATTCTTTTGAGGGGGAGAGAGTGTGAGAACCCGTAATTTGCATTTTCTAGGTTTTCGCATTTTTCATGGCTTGTTTTTTATTGCATTTTCGTGATTAGGAAAATTTCTAGATATGTGTAAGGAGCAGATATAATTTTTGGATGATTTTTCTAGTATCGGATAGTTTTTGAGAAATTAAGAGCATATACCGGACGTGGGACCCACTAGTGCGAAAAGTTCAGGAAAATTCGGTCAACTAGGTTAAGTTTTGGATACTGGAATTAATTTATCGGGTGTTAAGAGATAAGTAGAGGATGCTAAGTGGATTGGTATGAGAGAGACAAAAGTTAGGCAAGCATTAAATTAAGTGACAAGTGTCACTTGGCTATTGGGTGGACCATTTGACTACTATTCCATGTCTTACCAATTGACTTAAATAACTAAAAATTCACCAAAATTCCTCATTTTTGTCTTCCTCTTGGCCGACTTCTTCAAGGCAAGAAAAGAAAGAAAACTCTTCAATTTTTGGCTTCAATCTTGCTCAAGTTCAACAATCTAACCATTTAATCTTGCAATCTCTCCATAAAACCTCTTCACTTAGTGTTTGTGAGTTGATTTGTGGAGTTATTTGGAAAGCTAAGAGAACCTATTGCTCCCTCTCTCTTGTTTCTAAGGTGAGTTGTGAAGAACCACCCTCCTCCCTTAATTGATGCTTAAATCATGATTAGTGGTAGTATGAGATGCAAGTTTATGGATTATTTCTTGATTTGTGGTTGAAGTGATGAAGTTTTATTATTTTTGGGGATTTTTCTGTTTTAATATGAGCATGATTGTGTGGCTATCTATGATGATTGGAAATGGTATATAATGACTCTAGAAGGTGGAAAAAGTGGATAATTGCAACCAATTACTGGTTTGGAAGAAAATTGAAAAAAGTTAGGGTTCTAATGGTTACATTCTGCCTGAATTTATAGCTCATAGATAGAGGCCGAATTTGTGACGGCCCCACCTCCCCCTAAGGCGTACCAAATGGTTCGGCAGGTCGCCTGCCCAACTCTCGCCGGGACTCACTTACTCACTACAGTCCTCCAATGAAGTAGAAAATAAATCTCAAGTATTACATCCAATTCTCCAAGAATTACATACTACGAGTACCAGAAAGTAAAACCTAGAAAAACTGATAACTACAACCACCACGCCAACTATATACATCTTACCCGTCAACTTTTAACAAATACAAATTCAAGTATTCTATAGCTCAAAATCTAACCACCTTCCCGAGCGATCCCCGCGTCGGCCCCCTGCTAAGGAAAACAAATGGAACGGGGTAAGCTATATGCTTAGTAAGTAAACAGGGGCAAAAGCGTAAATCTCACATATTCACAATTACCCAGTAAGAGTAAAGAAAAAGCAGAAAAATAACATCACATAATAAGGATACGGGTGGCTCCAAAGCCAATTCATGTGCCATGTATGATCTCCTGCCGACACTCCGTCGACCACAAATAATGGTCCGTAGAACTCCACTTGTTCTCCCACCGTACACCTTATCACCCTCTCTGGCCAGTCACCTCACAAACTTGCCCGGGCGAACGAAATCACAAATTTGAGCTTGAGTCACAAGCTCGGGTCACAAACTTGGTCCACATAATCGGTGAACCGGATTCACAAACTTGGTGACCTCAATCCAGGTTGGACTGACTTCGACCAAGCCCTAACCGGCTCGAATAGTCCATCTAGGTATTGAGATCAACCCCAAACTCACAAACTTCACAAAATTATTCAAAAGTCACCCCGAGCCACAAGCTCAAGGGTTTTAGTTCCAAATTGCTCATATACACAAGCCATGTACAAATATGTGCGCAAGTTAGGGTTTAGGTCGAGTGCGATAAAGTACACCCTCGCCTAGGTACCCTCTTCATATATATCGAAACACATAAGCAACTAACACACAAGAGCGGCCTGAATACTTACACAACGAACAAAAAAGCAAAAGTACGAAATTCGTGCCGCGAGGAGTAGCTAGTAGGCCCCACCGGCTCCACCTAGCTCACCAACGTCTGAAATTGAAGATTGTGTCACAATATATCACAAACGGCTACTAACATACTTAAAACAAGCAAAACGGCAAAATCGGCTCATGCAAGTGCGGAAACGGCAAAACGGGCGCACGCGCCCGCGCGGAACGGCAAACGGAAATGGCCAAATCTGCCTTCTCAAACCGTTTTGATCAAAAGTTAGGCTAGGAATATCGGATCAAGGTACATGAGGTACCGTTGCGAAGCTAAGAGGAAGGGTTACAGTTTTCATGAAGACACCTCAATCCGGATCTAAACATAAATAGGTCGAAAGTATGGAAAATCGTTCCAGAAATTCGCACTCTAGAGTAACGAACAGGGTATGTTTGCTGGACCATAACTCCCAGCTCACAAATATAAATCAGGAAATTCCAAAGGCATTAGGAATCTGAGACATAGGGCTACAACTTTGATGTTTTGGCCAAGACCTGAATCCATTTAGAACAGAACGAAAATTGAGTGCCAAAGTACCCGTCAGAACTGTCCAGATCAAAGGCAGTTCTGACGATCAATCTTGTTTTGGTCATAACGGAAGCTACGGAACTCGGATTTCGACGCACTTTATACCGTTTCGAAGCTAAAACCAAGATCTACATTTCTTATGAAGGAGTTGACACCCAGATCGTACGGGATCAAAACGGAAAAATGCACGGTCAGAAGCTGAAATTCAGAACATACACAATTTCAGGGTACAAAACAGGTGCGAGTTTTTTTGGTTATAACTCGAGCTACACAGATCCGTTTGACCGGAAATTTTGTAGATATATTCAGAACTTAAAAGGCTACAATGTTGAAGAAGGCCACTCAGTCCAGTTTCGAGTGTAACTAGGTCAAAAATGCAATATACCACACCAGAATCGCAAAAACAGATTCACAAACCGCATTCTGGTTCAAACATCATAAGTCAGGCTACCTAAGTCCAAATCCAGAAATTCCAAAGCCATCCAAAAGCTAAGATACAGGGATAAATTTCGTCAGAAGACCTCAACAACAAATTCTGAAGCATTCCCAACCAAATTAACCAATTACAGTCGCAGTTCTCAAGTTCGAGTAAAAACAGGACAGCAAGGGTAATTCTGTCTTTTCACAAGATACGTTGCTCCGATTGAGCTGAAATTTTGTAGGCACCTATAAAATACCATTCTCTACAACTTTCATGTTTTGACCTAAGGCCAATTCGGCCTCTAACATAGGGCTACAAATTCGGACAGAATGATGGGGAAAATTTTCCAGATTCTGGAATTTTTGGTATTTAATGGAACTTTCTCAATTTTCTTGTTCTAATCACTACCAAAACCCCTCTTATAACCTTATTTACAACATATATGCATCATACATCAAATTGGGCAGAATACTATGAAACCCTAACTTGCTTATTCATCCCAAATTCATCACACCCACTTGCATAATCATGAAATCAAGCCAAAACTTAAGCAAAAGAAACATCTTAAAGCAAGATTTAAACAACAAGGATCATGGTCAGGTGTTTATACCTCAAAAACCAGGCTTGATAGAGTGATCCTTCACCCCCTTTGAAATTTCTTAGTTCCCCAAGCTTCCTAACTCACAAGCTACCCTTTAATCGGTTTGGATTTGGATTTGTTACTTGGGTTGAAGCAAATCAAGAAGATGGAATTGTTTTCCTTTGGTGTTTTTCTCTCTTGTCTCTCTCGGCCAAGCAGCAGCAAAATGAAGGGGAAAGTTGTGAAATTTGGAGTTAAATGGAAAGACCAAGTCTTGGTCAAGAAGCTCTAAGGTGGCGACACTTGTCGCCACCACCACCTTTCTTTTTTTTCTCTTTCTTTCCTTGTCATTTTAGCCACTAATTTCGGTCAGCCTTAGCTGTAATGAAGAAGATATTTTGCTCAAGTTCAATAAGTTTGTTGGGTAAGAAAAATGGTGGTCAAGTGGTGCGTTCAAACGGTAGTGCGCGGGACCCGCCGGTTCGCGCCGTTTTTCTTAAAAACACACGTACTAGGGTTTTTACTTCCCATTCACTAACCTTATATCATTGCTACTAGTCACATATTATTGCTCACTTAAAAGTCACTTTTCATTACCAAATTTGATTCTTGCTCCGTACCGAAAAATCATCCGGCGAGAAATCGCGAAAACCCTAATTTGCTCCAATCTTGAAAATGAATAGTAAAACCCTACTTTCTAGGTTCATTTGCACTTATTGCGGAGTACTTGAGTAGGAGGATCATATTAAATGAATAATTTCCAAATAAAAGGAATTTTAAGGAAAAGGTGATAAATTTTACAATTCCACAAATTAGGGTTTTGAGTCAAATAAGGTTTTAAATCAAACCCAAAGAAATAACTTTAATATCTTCCCTGAAACAAAATAATGTTTTAAAATAAAATGAACTAAAGAAACCGTAAAACAATAGCATCTTAAAAGTTGGGGTGTCACAATCTCCCCTCCTTAAAAGAATTTCGTCCTCGAAATTCCAATCAACGAACTAAAGGGTTGGAATACTCAAAATAATCAAAAGATCAAAATGTATACATATATATACAAGTCACGCCAACATATACACAATATAATGCATCATATACACCAAGGGACATTTCAAGTTAGACAAAGTCAAGAGCTGCAGGTACTATATATGTAGGTATTCACATACCACAAGTAAATGACATGTAGGGACAATATAAGGGCAAAATGAAAGAAACGCGACTTATCGTCCCACGCTCAGTGAAAATCACCCTCGTCCGGTTTCTTACTCCACTTCCCAAGGTGCCCGTTGATATCTTGTACTCACTCTAGCCAGACAAAGCCTGTTCATGTTCCCAAAATGCTAGTCTCAAGTACTTAGCAGCGCCTCAACTCTGGAGTACTCAGGCACAAGAATCCGAGATAAGATAATTCACATCTCGAGCTGCAATCCCAAGAGTAAACTATCTAAAATCGAAATTCCTACCTGACGTACCTATCTATGGTCCTCAGATACCATGAGAAAGATTTAAAACCTATAACATCTATGATCCATAACTTATGCTCGAACGAACACTTAGTCCTTCATACTTATTCGCCACTTCATCCAGACTCACTCTGCGCAGAGACCATGCGAAGCAGCTATAGGTTTTATCCCTCAATTGCTTAACGTTTAAATCAAATCAAATCAAATCAAATCCCACAGTCCGGCATCCTAAACTTTAGCCTAGGATACACTACAGAGATCTGAAGCCTAAGCTCTGATACCACCTGTGACAGTTCTCAGGGTCACATCACGGGGTACCTATCAGCTTGCCACCCGCACGCGGGCATCCCCTACGGAGAGTTTCGCTTCGTGACTCTTCACGAACGAGAGGCTCGGGGGTTTTCCAGTAAAAGGACGTAGAGTCCCAACCGTCGGCATATGGCTCTGATACCACCTGTGACAGTTCTCAGGGTCACATCACAAGGTACCTATCAGCTTGCCACCCGCACGCGGGCATCCCCTACGGAGAGTTTCGCTTCGTGACTCTTCACGAACGAGAGGCTCGGGGCTTTTCCAGTAAAAGGACGTAGAGTCCCAACCGTCGGCATATGGCTCTGATACCACCTGTGACGGCCCCACCTCCCCCTAAGGCGTACCAAATGGTTCGGCAGGTCGCCTGCCCAACTCTCGCCGGGACTCACTTACTCACTACAGTCCTCCAATGAAGTATAAAATAAATCTCAAGTATTACATCCAATTTTCCAAGAATTACATACTACGAGTACCAGAAAGTAAAACCTAGAAAAACTTATAACTACAACCACCACGCCAACTATATACATCTTACCCGTCAACTTTTAACAAATACAAATTCAAGTATTCTATAGCTCAAAATCTAACCACCTTCCCGAGCGATCCCCGCGTCGGCCCCCTGCTAAGGAAAACAAATGGAACGGGGTAAGCTATATGCTTAGTAAGTAAACAGGGGCAAAAGCGTAAATCTCACATATCCACAATTACCCAGTAAGAGTAAAGCAAAAGCAGAAAAATAACATCACATAATAAGGATACGGGTGGCTCCAAAGCCAATTCATGTGCCATGTATGATCTCCTGCCGACACTCCGTCGACCACAAATAATGGTCCGTAGAACTCCACTTGTTCTCCCACCGTACACCTTATCACCCTCTCTGGCCAGTCACCTCACAAACTTGCCCGGGCGAACGAAATCACAAATTTGAGCTTGAGTCACAAGCTCGGGTCACAAACTTGGTCCACATAATCGGTGAACCGGATTCACAAACTTGGTGACCTCAATCCAGGTTGGATTGACTTCGACCAAGCCCTAACCGGCTCGAATAGTCCATCTAGGTATTGAGATCAACCCCAAACTCACAAACTTCACAAAATTATTCAAAAGTCACCCCGAGCCACAAGCTCAAGGGTTTTAGTTCCAAAATTGCTCATAGCTGATAGCATTGTTGAACCTGCTGGGAATGGGTAGGTGCACCTGTGTGTTGCTAACAATGCTAAGATGAAGTTTTAATAAGGTGGTTAATGACCCTAGAGTCTGTTTGATGTTGGGTAGGAGAATGATTTGGTTTTTCTTTGTTTCATGGCATGACAGTGGTAGTTCGTGCACTTAGCTCCTCTCAATTTTATGACAAGATAATACTAATCCATACCGAATTTCCCTTGTAATAGTCTGCTCTATGTATGAACAAAAATCATCAGCTCACTTTCGTTCACGAAACTAGAGTGAAGTGAGCGAAGTTACTGCAAATCCTCACGTTGCTTTTGCTGTTTTTTTATGGTTGCACTTGTAGTGAGGTAGAGACAAATGCATATTTCGGATGCTGCGATTGTCCATTGGTTGCTGATCTCCTTTTGTTCAATGTACAGCGCACATTTTATCATTTTTAGATGGATTGTGCTTGTTTTTTTATTAAAACTGATGCTTTGCTGTTCAGGGCAGCAACAGCAGAAAATTTCCCAGAAAATTACATGCTCCCATTCCTACGCTTCTCCTTTCTTTCTTGGTTTGTTTTGGACGTTGAATTTTGTGAATTCGTTGTTTTGGAATCGAGGCTTTGATGTTGGGTTGAAATATTAACTTGGTTTGGATGGAAAGATTGCATTAGAATGAACACAATAATTGCAGGAAACGTGGTTGAAAAATTGCAGAAGAAAGCTTTCGTTGCATGCATGAAAAGATTTTTCAATGATTACATTCTAACCTCTTGTCTTTTGTCTAATGCCACTATGGCCCAAATAATTGGAAAAGTCAAGCATATCGACCCCTCAAACTTTCTTTTTCCTTTCAATTGAGTCCTCATTTGGCGAATATGGGTTTGTTTGGTTATTTAAATGCTTTTAATGATTCAATTCCCATTTCATGTGATTATTTCTTGATTAAAGTGATGCCTTGACCCTTTTCATTATTTTGAAGGGTAAATAAGTAATTTCACTTCATAGGGACCCCAACTCAAGGGAGGTACACCCTATCCCTTATTTTTTTTACTTTACTTTATGACCCTATGTGTACTTATGTGATTTATGTGTTTAATTGCATGCCTTTTGACTGTTGTTATTTTATTTATTTATTCGCTTTAGTCGTCTTAATTTCGTATATTTATTTTAGTTCATTTTGATTATTTAAAAGGCATTTAAATGCCAAGTTGTAATAGTTAGGTTTATTTTATTTATTTTTGTTTCCCCCATTAGATTGTAGTGGGGCCCCCTCAAATGTAATAGCTAGGGTTTTATTTGCTTTCTTTTTGCTTGTGTGGTTTGCATGCTTACGTGCTATGTGTTACCGCTTTCTTAGGGTCTTGCATCTAGATATCATGATTATGTGTTATGTGTTTATGTGATATTATGTGTTTACTCGCTTTATTATGTTTTTATGAGACTATAATTATTGTGTGACATTATCACACTAGTCCAACGCTAGTTGTGATCCGTTTCTCGATACCACACTAGTCCAACTCTAGTTGTGGTTTCCTCGTTCGATTTCTCGCTAGTCCAACGCTAGTGAGAAAGTAGAAATATGGGCTAGTCCAATGCTAGACCCTTAGGAGCCCTTCGCGCGTTAGATCATGATTGTATGATAAAATCACTTCATCTCATGCATATTTTTCACTTTCTAGGGTCTTTTATCATTTTGTATGATATTCCCCTTATACGTATAGCCCTTATCCCTAATTTCCCTATATATATACCCCTATGTATGATACATAACATTAGAATTGCATTTCATTTTAGAATTGGGATTAGGGTAGTGCATTTGCTTGATTAGATTAGGGAATGCCCCTTGGATATGGGATATGGACGAGTTTGACTTTCTAGCCTTAGCACGCTCGTATTCCCTCTATTAAAGGGAAAATTGAGTCACGAACATTAGTCCCCCGTACCTGACATGATGCATTCCTTTAGGCCGCGTATATTTGTATAATTACTTTTATTTTCTTTTTCTTTTCTTAAAGCCTCATATTCTTGCATTATTCGTGACCTCTCCAAAGAGTCCACATTGGGCGTTACAATTAATGTGATTGGCACCATTCGAGTTTTGAAGAGAAATTTTGACCCCTCGATACCCTCCTAGGTCTAGAGTTTGCATCCATATAGTACATCCAAATGTGATAAATTTTTAGGATAAATTAAGAAAATCTTTGACTAAATCACGCAACTAGCCTTGGCTAGGTCGAAAGGGTGCCTCGGATTTTTATCCTTGCCTTCCCTTTCTTCAAATGTGACTCCCGAACCTTTTTCTTTGATTTACGTAGACTAGGAGTCATTTAAAAGGGGTTTTTCTACCTTTTCCTTTGAAAAATTCATTTTTAGGTGACTTGGTACACCTTAACTCTATACCAAGTGGCGACTCCGATTTTGTTTTAAAAACCCTTTTTTAAACTATAATTTGGGCCCAAATCGTCGCACTTTCAAACCCATTTAGGCCCTTTTCCTTTATTCATTTTCTAAAGACAAAAACTTATTCTTTTCCAAACCCATTTAGCCTTTTCCTTTATTCACTTTTCTAAAGACAAAAACTTATTCTTTCCAAAAAACCAAAATTCCATTTTTCTAAACCCCTTATTTATTTGAAAAATGGGGCGCCGCAACACGTTGGCGACTCCATCTGCGGAGACTTAGCAGAGTCCGAGCAAATTTGATTTAGTCAATCTTTTTCTTTCTTTTAACCTTTCTCATAATATCGCATTTGGATGTTTAGGGTTGCACCTTTTTCCTTTTTTAGGGTTTTGCATTTAGCGCGTAATGCCAACTCACTCCCTCACACATTTGCGTTACGATTGATTGATGGGCATGAATTGTTCTATCTATGTGATCCCGCGATTTGCATTGCATTGGGTGGGGGACATTACCCTCTAGAGCCTCTCTGCGTTGGTTTTCGAT
>NW_020864757.1:45567-70342 GCF_003713205.1 Coffea eugenioides
AAACACAAACATGAGAATTAAATGCGAAATAAACCATCTATGTGTAAGAAAACTGAGACAAGCAAGATTCTAGGTAAAAAGTTTTAAAGGTTTAGAATGAAATACTAAAATTCAGTGGCTTAAAAGGTGGAATCTATCACATCCAAGTGCTAAAACTTCAAAAGAAGAATGGAAACTTATTTATTAGGACAAAACGACCAAATTAGCGAAAATATTAATCAAATGGAAGTCAAAACTATAGATTCTTCACAACTATCCCTATTTCATCCTAAAATTGTAAATAATCTGTCCAAGGTTCATGTTAAGACATACGAAAGCAAATTAACATTTTTTGAAGGGGCAAAATGGATTAACTTTTCCAATTTTTTAGGCCATAACGAAATTAGGCAAAACTTAAGGGGTTAAAATGCAATTTTTCTTTGAAACATGCATGCAAACTACGTAGAAGAGCCTTCCTTTTCTGCACCAATCCAGCCGCAATCTCCTTTTCATTTCCTCATGCGCGCGAATTCACCAAGAAACCAGAATCCTACCTATCCATCATCAACTAAACATGCGACTTCATTGCAGGATTGAAATAGAGAATCAGAGCTGACCATCAGGGGTAAAAAAAACTAAAAAAACAGCAATAGAAGGAAAAAGAAAAAGTGCCGCAAGTTTTCTGCAATTTCCTTCCTAAGCTTTGAAGCTTCGGCAACCGAGGGGGAGTTGGGTATTTTCACCAAACATCAAAGCTTTGGGCTACATAGCTACCGTAATTCAAACAAGCAACAACATAGAAGGAAGCTATGCAAACTCTTAAAGCTTTTCATGCAAGCCTACGGACGAAGTGACTGCAACCAAAGAACTTGCTGCACTTTCCGTCTCCAACACAGATTTCTTACAACTTTGATTAGATACTGTTCAAAACCAACCCTACAACTTTAGGCTAAGCAAACACATAAACACTACCATCCAAACAAGCAGAAAACTTAGAAAGAGATCATGCAAAAAAAAAATCTGGAGGAATATACAAAAATGGTTTGGCAATTTGATGGTTCATTTTCCGGCAAAGTGTTCGAATATGATTCAAGTGTTTTAAACATGCAAACTCAACTCACTCATCCAACTTTCTCTTATCAAGTAGATGAGGAGACCCACTTGGTGGGCTGTTACAGAAAAGGAGACCGCAAAATAGGAGCATGTAATGCAACTTTTCTCATTTTTCAAACAAGAATTCCAGATTTCCATTTCAACAACATCCAATGCTAAAGTATTGTATGGGCAAGATTAAGGCAAATAAAGATGACTTAAAGCTCAATGTTATAGCTTTCTACCCGTGTTGTTCATCCAAATGCAATGGTCTACACCCAACAACTCACCCATACGACTGGACAACATGAAGACAGCTTGGGGTGAATGCATACATGGTATACCTATCAAGCTTCAAGCAAACCAATGAATTTTTGGTTGTGCGCCCTCTGGGCATAACTCACATCCATCCAAAGGATTCCAACAGTCAACAGGTGAGTTAAAGAAAACATGGAGCAAAATGAACTCACGAAACGATAACAACAAGCAAAGGAATCAGCGCATCCGAACCAGCGCAAGCAAGATTGCGTTTTCCCAAACAATTTGAACTGGACATTTCCAGGCTACAGAACCATAAGCATGAAAGTTAGTCTTCCCTAAACCCATTGCCAAAATACCAGATTGAGCACGCACAACAAAAGTAAATTCTGAGTTAAGAAGAAGCGACTTGCAGATCCGGACGCATTAATGAACTTTCTACTGAGTTCGTTGCTAACTAAGAAAAAAGCAGTATAATCTCTACAGAAAAAGGTCCTATGGTCCACAATGACACAAGACTCGGATACGGTGGTATGAAACCAAGGCCTGAAACAACGAACATGAAAAAGAAAAAGCCGACGGAAACAGGAAATGAAAACAGAAACTGAATACTGAAGCATATAACTCTGAGTATGTGTAAGCGGAGAAAGATGAAAAGAAAAAGGGTTACCTTGAAGATCTTAACTTGAGGAAAATGGAGACCCGCGAGCTTGGAAGATGATCGCTTCTCACGGAAATCAAAAGGGACCTGCTACTGGCTCTGATGAAGGCAACGCGAAATCTGGAATTTTTCTGGTTTTTCCCGTAGCTTCCTTTGCCCAGATTTTCCCTTTTCTCTCCCGAAAATTTTTTCCAAATCTCCCTCTTGCTCTCAGCTTTTCTCTCTACCACCATTCTCTCGCTTCTCTCTCGCTCGCCTCCTAGAAATTTTTCCTTGCCGTTCTCTTGTTTCCTCGCTCCAACAGCCGTCAACCCCTCTCTGGTTTCTTCTTTTTTTCTAGCTGTTCCCCCCTTTCTTGCCGTCTCTCCTCCCTTTTATATGGCCCCCAAAACTAAACCCTATTAACAATGGTTTGGATGAAGCCAGATGGTTTGTACTATGACCATCGAACTGCGCCAACCCCAGGCAAATAGCCGAGAAATGCAGCTGCAATTCCTTTCTGCTGCAGCCGAAACCAAAACGTGGACTTTTCCTCTTTTTTTTTCTTTTTTTTTCCAATCACTTAATTAAACAACAATAATACAAAATAACAATTTAAACAAACTTAAATAAAATGTACAAAATTAGTAACAAAAGATAAAACAAAAAGCTAAGATTTTTCCTGTGTTGGATTAATGATTTTCCCTCTCTTTTTCTCTTTTTCCGATTAATAAACAGTAAAGGAAACAAAACCATATTTTTATGAATAATTTTCTCTTTTGACAAATTTTATGCTAAAAAGTCTTACAATAAAAAAAATAAAATAAAAAAATAAATAGCTAAAAGGGGTGAAAACGAATACAAAATAAAACTAAAATAAAAATAATAGATAATAATAATCTAAAAATGCTAAAAGTCTAAAACTAAAAATCATGAAATTAACAAATAAAGAATAGCTAAGAATTATTACTAAAATAAAAATAAAATTAGGACAAAAAATTATTTAAAAATTTGATGTCTACAGTTTTTCCCGTGGGTATTTAACCCTTCAAGGGACTACACGTTTAAGTTATCGCTTAATTGAAGGAATGAGACTCGTAGGTAAGGTAATTGATAAACTACTTTCTCCACTTTAGATGGATTGCCCTCGCCGAATTTATCAGTTGTTGATACCGTCAATCGAGGTTCAAAGATGGCCTACCTTCATGCTACCCAGTGAATTGTATCAAGTAGCCCAATATTTAGGACCGATTGGAGACTTTAAGGAGATAAAATCCAACGGTTATTTGGTAGAGGCTTTAGTGCATCTTTGGGACCCAAAGTGTTCTGCTTTTAGAATAGGTAATAGGCAAATGATTATAACACTCGAGGAAGTAGCTGGCCACCTTAATCTACCCATGCATGGAACTACCTTGATTTTTCCATCCGCTTTAGACAAGGCCGAATTTTGTAAGATCATAGGATTGAAAGAGTCAGTACTACGAGGGTCAGACCAACACGTTGCCGTGAATTTTCTGTTTGAACGTTTTGCACCACGCGACGGGTTCGAGAGGCATGCGACAGATTTTGTGTTCACTTCCCGAGCCATATGGGAGCGCAAAAGGCCACTAGTATACGGAATAGTTATGGCTGGGATCTATTTCTTTCTGAGGAAAGATCAAAAGATAGCTTTTAGGGATCTATTTCTTTCTGAGGAAAGATCAAAAGATAGCTTTTAAGTTAGCAAAAATTGTGAATGACCTTTTTTTGGGAATCCAAGGTAAGCAATGCTCTATAGTCCCGACCATTCTCGCAGACATTCTTTTAGCTTGTACCAGTTGCCAAAAGGGAGAAAAATTCTTTTATGGGGCGAATTTGGTTTTGCACATATGGGCTACAGGGCATTTTAGGAGACAAGCGTCTGTTGCCAATAGTTTGCCGGTAGTTGGGTATAATTGGATAGTTACTCATCCCAAAAGAGTCAACGAAGAGGGTCTACCGAAGAACGCATCTGAATATGTGGACTACTTGGAAATGTTGTAAGATCATGACATTAGGTGGGTATTAGATTGGACGGACTGTTTTAAGCCGGTACTTCGCACTAAGGCATCAGAATGTGTTCTCTTATTGGGTACTCAAGGAATCATCTCATATACCCCGAAGAGGTTTCTCAAACAACTAGGTCGCATCCACGGACTGCCGTCTACATCTGAGTTAAGTGAAGTCGTCGTATTGTTTGATAAGGGGGTATGTCCAAAAGTGATCCCTATGAAGAGCCAAATCACTGAAGCTTGGAGAACAATATCGGACAATAGAAGCATTAGTTACCTTCCAGAGCTCAAACAGAAAGGTGTAGCAACTTCACAATACGATGATTGGTTAAAAGACTCCACCACGCAAGGGTTGCAATGTGAGCCGTATGAGGAGATCAAGAAGTTGAAAGCCATCGTTGAAGCCAAGGACAAAGAGGTGTTACAGCTGAAGAAATCCGTTGAGGCACACAAGGAAAGGGCAGAGGCAAACAAAAGGTTATATGAAGAGGAGCGAGAAAAGCGCCAAGAGATGAAGCGAAAATGTGGCGAATTATATGATCAAGCCGAACGTGTCAAGATGCCATATGCTAGAGAAAGTAGAGATTCTGTACTAGATAGGCTCAGAAATTTTGGTGACCTTGTACGAAATCGCCTTCGTGACATGATGTAAACAAATGTATTTGGTATTTTGCAATGAAGTGAAATCTCTCCCTTTCCACAAAGTGTTTGTCAAATAACAGGTTTGATTAACGGGTCTCATTCCGAAAGTGTTGCATCATGCTAGGCCTACCCTTGGCACAAAAAGGGTTCCCCCATAGGACATGCATCCGAAATTTTTAGATATTTACTAACTCTTATCTTTTTCTTTTTTTTTTATTATTTATTTTATTTTTTGTTGGGAAAACTATTTTTATTATTTTATTTTTGCTAAGTGAGGGCCAAATCTAAAGGCAATTCCTTTCAAAACTTTCAGGTAATATTTAAAACATAACTTCTCGTCGAAACCCCATCATAACACGATCCCGTAGTCAAGCCTAGAGGAATCGTGTAAACATGAGTTCACAACCGGAACCGTCGGATAGGTCTACTACTACAACTCAACCTGAGACTACAAATTTGGGGGTCCAGCTAACCGAGATGCTTTGTAAGTTCAGCAAGATGACCACTGAGATGGCGGCCCAGAGGAAATTAATTGATCAACTTATCAGCGGTGGTGTTCAACCCGAACCCGCACCTGTCAGTCAACCGGAGCCAGAATCATTTGTCATACCCACGACCCAAACCACTTTTACTCCATCCTTCATTCCACCCGAAGAAACCTTCACCTATACCACCGCAAATTTGAGATACACTTACCCGCCTAATCCTTCATTCTTCCCTACTCACATGCAAGGTCCACAACCCCAAATCACTTCGAATATACCCCCCGAGCCGCATACCTTTTATCACACCACTGCAGAGTCTTTCCTATCAGACCACACCGTCCAAGCTAAACCAGAAGTAGGAGAATCTTCTGCTCCTGGGGATATGAAGTTGCTCAAGCGCCTGGACCATTTTGACGAATTTATGAGGAAGAGTCAGGGGTTGAAACAAGAAAGGAGTCCTAGATTACGATGAGCTTTGCCTTTTTCAGAATGTGCAATTGCCTATGGGGTTCAAAACCCCTAAATTTAACAAGTATGATGGGACGGGTAATCCCAAAACACACCTCCAACTGTTTGCTAACAAGTTGGGAAGGCCCGTTGATGATGAGAATCTGCCTCTAAGGCTATTCCCGGAAAGTTTGGAGGGGGATGCACTCGACTGGTACTCCAATTTGAAACCGGAGGAAGTGAAGACCAGGCTTGACTTGTCCAATGCTTTTGTAAGGCAGTACGAGTATAATTGCGAGCTGGCTCCGACACGAACTACACTGGAAGGCACAAAGAGGAGACCATATGAGGACCACAAAACATATGCTAAAAGGTGGAGAAAGATAGCTGCAAAAGTCGAGCCACCAATGACTGAGGACGAAATCATCCGCACTTTCATTAAGGCACATGATCCGCCGTACTTTGAGGAAATTTTTCGCATGACTGGATGCTCGTTTGCCGCTATTGTCAATAAGCTTGAAGAGTATGATGACTTTGTAAGAGCTGGGAAAATCGTTAATGTCTCTGCCCTCAAGTCGCAGTTGGAAGTCGCAGTTGGGAGCAATGTGAAAAAGACACCTTTTAAGAAGAAAGAGGGGGAAGCTGCCTTTATTTGGGAACTGAAACCTACACCAAAAGATTCAACACAGCCCAACGTATTCACCACCTCCAAGTCCTCACCCTGTCTACAACACCAATATTACCCCCCACCCCCGACCTCGCCCAAGTTATGCCAATCCGCCTACAACCCCTTTCCATATATCTCAAACAAATTTTCAACAAACTCGTCCTCATCCTCCTTACAACCAGCGATTTTCCCCACCAAACACACCCACCTATGGTTATCCCCAACCCACTGGAACCTATAATCAAAACCGCACCCGAATCTTCACCAACCTAGGCAGGCCTTTGGACCAGTTGTACGAGCAATTGAAGGCTGCCGGTAAAATAGGCGTGATTCCCCATCCAACTTACCCTTATGGCACACCTGCTGGATACAATCCACAGGCTATTTGTGCTTATCATTCAGGGGCACCTGGTCACGCCACTGCCGATTGTCGACTCCTCAAACATAAAATTCAAGACATGATCGAGGCAGGGGAAATAGTGCTAAGGGAAAAGGGTGAACAAGGACTGAGCATAAGTACAAATCCCTTTCCCGAACACAAAGATGCCTTTGAGGCATCCACCCCCAAAGAAGAAACTTGAAAATCCTGAAGGAGGTTTGCACAATTGGATTGCCGTATCTTCCCTCTCGAAGGGAATTTCGGTGAATCTGGGGATTGTCATTTTCTAAAAATTCATGAAAATTGTCACTGTTTTGTGTAAATAGTTTTATCAAGCTCAATCAAGTTTTTGCTAAAACAATTTTTGCATTATCAAGTTCCTGTGTTTTTCAATAGAGTGTATAGTTACATCTTTTCATACCATTTTGTTGATTGCTTATTTCCTTTTAAATTTCTTTAGATGGCCAAAAATAAAATTATTTGACCCTTTGGTTATCACTGTTCTGGAATCCGATGATGGCAATCTCGATATCACTCACGGCTTTGAGATTATGGAATCTGAAATTCAAAACAAAAGTGATAGCGAGGAAGTATCTGATTATTTTTCAAAAGGTCTCAAACAATATGAGGAGAAATCCAAATCGAACCTAGAAGAGACAGAGATTGTTAACATTGGCACTGAAAATCCCTTCATTGAGAAAGCCATTCATTGAAAAATCTGTTCATTGAGAAAGCCCTTCATTGAAAAATCCCTTCATTAAGAAAGCCCTTCATTGAAAAATCCCTTCATTGCGTATTCCAATGGAAACTAAGTTGGAAAAAGCTGATTGGATAAAGCAGCGTCATGAACAACTGTCTTTGATTGATGGAAAACGGCTTAATGCTATTTGTCACGGCCAATGTTATCAAATATGCGTGGCCCGGGCCTACAACAAAAAAGTCCATCGGCGTGCATTTGAGGAAGGTGACCAAGTACTAAAATGAATTTTGCCAGTACAGGATGAGGCCAAAGGCAAATTCGCTCCAAATTGGCAAGGACCATTCATTGTTCAAAAGGTACTACCTGGCGGAGCACTTGTTTTAGCAGAGATGGATGGACAGACATTTCCTCAACCTATCAACTCAGACATGTGTAGGAAATTCTTTATTTGATTATGTAAATTTCTTTTAGAAGTTACGCAGGCGGCGAGACAAAAGTCAGGCCATCTTCTTTTCCAATCAAAATATTTCATCCCTAGTCATCCCCTTTGAGCTACCAGAATAATAATTTTCGTTTGACAGCCCTTGAGAATTGCAAACCCCACACTGGGGGCAAATTTATTTTGAAAAATGGATCAAAAGAAAAGGAAAACCCCACACTGGGAAAAATTTAGTTATAGAAGAAAGGCAAAAGAGAAAAAAAAAGAAAGAGAAAAAAGGAAAATAAGAAAAGAAGGGAAGAAAATATGAAGGAACATTCAATCAAACTGGGGCAAATTTTCTCATTAGAGTCCATTTTAAAATGATACAATCTCAGGTTTTTTCACACCTCTCATCAGAAATTTTTGCTTTCAAGCCTCAACTTTTCTTGAAGAACCCCACCTGGTCTCATTACAAAAGCCCAAAGTCCTGGCTTTCGTCACTTGTTGTATTTCTATTAGGAAGTTCGCTAATCAACTAGCAAGTGATGTCCATAATACTTTCGCCTAACCTTATAGGGGAAGTGCATTTTACTGATGCTAGCAATCTTCAACTCACATGCCGGAAGTGATCATGGTCGAGAGTTTCTATTGTTCTTTTGGTGAAAACCCGAAAGCGCACCTCACAAAGGAAAAAAAAGGAAAAGAAGGAAAAAAGGAAAAAAAAAAGAAAAGAAAAAAGCAAAACAAAAACAAAAAGGGTGGGGGCAACCTTGGTGAAAACCCGAAAGGGCGCCAAGGTAGGGTTTTGCAGCAAGCGGGCACGAGGAGGAACAGCTGGTGACTTGGTTCAGTTGGATTTCTTTTCGTTTTGTAATACTTCCGTCAATGTTGAATTCTGGAACAAAGATATCCAGAGATTCGAATATGACATCTATTGGCCACAAGCTGTGTCACTTTGTAAAAAATACTCTTTTGCAAATACATTCTTATGAAGCTCATTTTTTCTCAATGGCTTGTATTCATGGCATTTTGTAGGATTAGGCACAGTTGGTTGTGTTGGCATTCTTTTGCATATTCATTTCTGTATGACATGTGAAATTACTTTGCATACATCATTTTTAATCATTGAATTTTGGTGAATGATAATCCCCGTGGTTTGTTCGAAGCATACTTGGATTCAGTCATTTTTTGGAAATGGTTTAGATACAGCAAAGTCGGCTACGCAGGTTTCACAATATGGTAAAATGCATACCTGATCAGTCTGGGAAAAATCAGAAAGTTTGGAAGTGACAAATCTAACTAAGTCAGATGCCGCAGCAAAAGTTGACGAAGGCATCAAAAAACTCATGTTTACACGATTCTCAAAGGGAAATGGATCAAATGATGGTGGCACTTTCTTTGTTCTTTCTCTTTTGCAGAAAAATTTCGTGCATGGATGAAAACAATCACACCTCGCACTGGAGCCGGTATCGGAAAGAATTTTCCAGTGAACAAAGACGGATCGAAAATTGATGCAAGCAAATTTGTTCAAAAGGTGCAAGAACATGACAATGCAGAATCAACTATAAGCTCAGATGCAAAGACTTAACCTCTATTGGGGCAAAACTTAGAGTTTTTTTCAGATAAGTATACTGGAATGTCCCGTTTTAATTTCCTGTTCGGGTCAGTCCCGTTTTAAATTCCTTGTTCGGATCAGTCCCGTTTTAAATTTCTTGTTCGGGCCAGTTCCGTTTTGAATTTCTTGTCTAGGTCAGTCCCATTTCAAAATTTTTGTTAAAGGGGTCAGTCCTCATTTCAAAAATATCAGTCATTCGAGCCGTTTGCGGCAAAATAATCACAGGTGAGCATTTGGTGTCTACTTCTTTGTCTCAAGTTTTTCCAAAACTCGGACAAAAAGAGGCAAACTGTAGACACCAAATTTTTAAATTATTTTTTAGTTATAATTATTATCTACTAATCTCATGATCTTTGTTTTTAGGCATTTTTTTAGCATTTTATAGCATTTTAGATTATTGTTATTATTTATTATTTATTTTCATTTTTTGCTCATTTAGCCGTTTAATTTTATTTTTAGACTTTTTGGTATTAAGATTTGCCGAAAAAGAAAATTGTTTACAAAAAAATATGCTTTATTTCTTCAAGATTTGATTTTATGAAAGTTTATTGTTTATTTAACTAAATTAAAAAAAAGAAAAGGGTGAAACCAAGCTCACGAGCCCTGAGAAGCATACGATCAAAACCCCTCCTCATTTTTCATCTGCAAATACAAAACAATTTTTTGTTTTCGGCTCCTTTGCCACGGAGTTTCCTATCATTTGGAGCTCCGTTTGATCATTCCATTTGGCTCTCATCCGAGAAGAGCTAAAGAATGATCCAGGCAAATGTTAATCGAAGGGTTTGAAGGGGAGTGGGGAGTTGAGATTAAAAAAAGACCATTGATATCAGGGTTTTGGGTTTTGGCCATTTGGTATAAAATGAGTCTGGGGTTGGCTGGACAGAGAGAGGGGGGAGGTTTTAGAGGCTCTAGTTGACGGCTGATGAAGCAAAGGAGGGTGATGGGATGACGGTCTAAGGTCTGAAAAAGAGAGTGTGCGAGAGAGAGGAGATAACGGCTGGACAATTAGAGTGACGGCGGGATAGCGGGACGAAAGAAACCAGAGGAGAGAACAGCGTGAGAAAGATGGGGAGGATGGCTGGAGAGAAAGAACGGCGGATGAAAAAGAATCTGGGACAGCAGAGGAAAGACGAGCATAGGTAGAGTCTTGTGACGGCGGAGGAAGCGAAGAAGTAGAGTGGCGGCAGAGTAAGAAAGAAAGGAGATTTGGGGTTGCAAGGACGGTGCTGCGTTATCATCACTGTTCTCCTATTGACGTCCTTCGAAGACCTGCCAGAATCGTCCGAATACTTTCTTGGTCATTCCCCGACTCATTTTGTGATTAAGGTAATATCCTTATCTCTTAGAATTAGAAACTGTTTTCTTTAATTGTTGGTTTGCACCCTTTTGCTATCTGCTGGTTCAGTTGTCCCTTGTAGTCTTTCATTTTCGTTTCCGTAGTTTTGGTTTAAGTTTGGATTTGGGTTTATGATTCACAGTGGGATTGTTATGCTAGCTTGACTTGTGTGATGTTTGCCGAGGTTGAAAACATAGCAAAGCTTCGCAGTTTTGCCTCCTGTTGCTGTTGACTGGGTTTGTTTAGCGTTGGGTTGTATGATTGCGCGACTTTGTTAGACTGGAGGTGGGCTTGTGCGGTTTGTGAATCTAATAGAGTAAACATAGAAGAGTTGCAAAATTTTACAAATTTCGCATGACCTCTTAGTCTGTCCTTTTGTTTCTTTACTTGAACTCTCGGTTTGATGGCCATTAGAATGTTTGATAATCCTTCTTGCTGGGGTTTAGATTTCCTTGGGCAGAGCTTTGTATATAATGTTTGCTGCAATAAGCTTGAAGTTGTCGGTTTTGTTGCGCAACTTTTCTTTTCATTTTTGGGTCCAATGTTTGATAATGAGTAAGTTTGCAGTGTTTGGAGGGTGATTTTTCTTTGCAAAAGGTTTCGATAAACCAGAAGCTAGGAAAGAACTTGTAGCTTTGACGCTCCCTATTTTATTCCTCCTGCATTTTTGCTGTGCTTGAACCAAACTGAAGTTGCATGTCTTTGGGTTCATAGTCTAGTTTCATTTATCTACCTCAATGGAACGATTCAATCGTGTGCATAATTGACTTTACCGCAAGTTTCACTCCTTTCTTTGCTGCATTTCTAGTCTAGTTGATTTGATTGGATCTTCTAGGATAGATGATCATGTTAATGACGATGGGATATGTCCTAGCACTTGGGTTTGGTTGTCCAATAGAGTTTGTTTTGAGTTTCTTGCGCACAAACACATCCAAGCTGAAGTAAAATAAAAAGCTGTGTTCATTCTTATGACTTGCTGTGTTCTTTCCCGCAACAGCCCACCAAATGGGTTTGTCACCTAATTTACTATGTGATCTTGTGTTAGAAAGAGGAAGTTGAATCGCTGGTGTTGATTTTGTGTGTTGTTGGTCCAAAGGCACATAGATTAGGCTCGAATGTTTGCTGGAAATCAAGTTCCCGTAATGGCCGAAAATTGCAGAATGTTGCTCTTCGATGCATGCATGAACATGTTACCAAAATTGCGCTTTGCTCCCCTTAGCTTCTACCTATGCTTCTATGGCCCGAACAATTGAAAAAATCAATCAAATTGACCCCTTTAACTTCTTTAATTGTTTCAATCAGGTCCTTGTTTTTTCAAATTTCATGAATATGAATTGTTTAGTTTATTTGAATGCCTTGAGTGATTCAATTTCATGTTTATTTCCATTTCATGTGATTATTTTATTAATTAAAGTGATGTCTTGACCTTTTCTTTGTTTTTGAAGGGTAAATAAGTAATTTCACCCCATTAGGGTCCCAATTCAAGGGAGGTACACTCTATCCCTTATTTCTCACTTTATTTGACCCTATGTGCACTTATGTGTTTTATGTGTGTAATTGCATGATTCTGAATGTTTTATTTTATTTTCATTCATTTATTTCTTTAGTTATTTAATTTTACTTTAATTTATGCGCTTATTCTAATGTAATTATTTGAAAGGCATTTAAATGCCAAGTTGTAATAGTTAGGCTTGCTTTGCTTCATTTTATTTCACATTCCCCTTTTAGATTGTAGCAGGGCCTCCCTTTTTGTAATAGATAGGGCTTATGTGCTATGTGTGCCTACATGCCTATGTGTTTAATTGCTTTCCCTAGGCTTTTGCATCTAGATAAGCATGCTTATGTGCTACGTGCTATGTGAAACTATGTGCTTTGCATGTCTATTTGCTTTAGTATTATATCTGATTATATGAATGGAATGTACGTTGTCGTTGTGAGAACCCTGAAAATATATATATACAAATATCATTGCATATTTTATTTGCATTTATTATTCTTTAATAAATTTTAGCACCATTTCTTTGTACTTTATTTATTTATCTATTTGCTCTCAAATAAGTGCGTGACCATAATTTTAAGTGAAAAATAATACAATTCCGCTAAGCTAATAAACTACTTGGTCTTGTTATGCTAAAATGAATACTTCGAAGGTAAAATTATTTCATTGATTTAACAATTAATTTCTTTAAATCCCGATAGCTAAACTTAAATCGTTAATAACGATTAAATGTTAATAGAAACTTTCACGTTAGGACAAAGTCGATAAATTTAAGATAAAAATAATACAAGTATACTAAATACGCGTGGGACGTAAATATTACGATAATTGAAGTCTTGCAAGAGTAGTTTATTATTAGGTGTTCAAATCACACTTGGGGATAACTTTTGGAATTAAGTAGAATTGAGGATTTAAGTAGGGATTAGGAAGAAAAGTGAAAAGACTAAAATGCCCCATATAACCACAAAACTACCATGCAAAACCATCCAATTTCCCGGACAACATCATAACCACCTCTCCATTCGGCCAATCCTAAAAGAGTCCACACTTCCATTTCTGCCGAACATCATTCTCTGCTTCACTTCAACACTCAACCTCCTCTAACCGAGCACCATTTCCTCTCCACACCACCACACCTCAAACTCACCACAACACCTTACATTGGGATCATCGACCAAGTGAGAGAGAGGAACTGAGAGAGGAGAAACCGCGGGCTGCAAAAATTTTTTGCTTTTGTCCGTGAGCTGAAGGAAGGAAGGAAGAGGTCGTGCGTGAGTTCCCTCCGTATTTTTTTTCCTTTTCTCCTTCAACCTCCACCAGCTGCAATCATCTTCCAACCACGACACCACTGCAGCTGCAACAACCACCATAGTTCAGACCAACCAAACCCAAAGCTGTGCGCGAAGCCGAGAAGAAAAAAAAAATTTCAGTTTCCTTGTCACGTGAGTGAGCTGCGATCTGAGGTAATTTCCTGGACTGAAATTAGTTAACCAGAGGTAATTTAAGCAAGCTTTGGACTTGCATGTGAGGAATATATGCTCGGATGATGAATTGAGGAAGAAAAGGAAATTCTGTTTGGAAGAAATGTTTCTGCCGAGAAGCTGAGATGAATGATGCAGCTCCGAAATTGTTCACTCTTAGCAATCTGAACACCTAGATGTAATTAGCCGAGTGAAAACTTGATGATTAAGATCATGCATGTTGATTTGTGCATTCGGATGATGATGTTAAATCATAAGAAAATTCTATTTTGAAAAGAACATGGTTGGCCGAGAATCGATTAAGAAATGCACGATGTAATCTGCTTTGTTGTGATAATCAGAACCTGAGAGTATGATTAGCTAACTCAAACTTGAATGATTAAGATGTTTAGGACCTTGCATGTTGATTTTTGAACCATCGAATGATGATTTGAAGAAAAAGAAATCTATTATGCGTAAGAATTTGGGACTGCCGAGAGCTTGACTTGATTAATGCAGCTTCATTTGGTATAATTTTGCTGTTTTGAGCCTCTAACCATGATTAACTAGTTAATTACAAGATAATTAAGCTCTGCATATAGTTAATTAATGGGTTTAAATCAGAAAAATAAAATGAAATAGAAATCTGCTACATATATGCTCATCCGAGGCTAATTGGACAAATTTCTGGATTTGTATTAGATGATTATAATTGTTGTTTGAATCAGGTTTTGCATTGGAAATCTTTATCAGCTAGCTAAGAGTTTGCATGTCCCAATGGAGTACTTAAAACACTGTTTTAGCTGAGAAAAAAAAAATTGATCCAAGATAAACAAGCTGCTGGAAAATGTTTGGAAGCCGCAAGGTTGAGTTGGAAATTTTAATTGGTTTCTGGAATTTTATTTTATTTTTCCTTGGAATGTAATGGTTTATAAATGCATGAGAGATGTGTATTTTAAGCTGTGTAAGTTGTTTAGCGATGAAATATTCGATATATTAGCAGATTGAACCAAAAATGTTGGAATATAAATGCTGGAAATTCTTCAGCTTAGGCGAGGGAAGAAGAAAGAAACTTCTTTTCCAAATTCCTTTTGCGAATTTAGAGTTCCAAGTGGTTACAGCTAAGTTTGGATCTCTGTGAAATGTCATATCATCGTGATCTCACCTCAGAGCTTATTAAGATAGTGTTACAAATTTTGTCTTTGTGTTCACATGCATGTTGGTGATTTTAAACGCTGGAAGTGTTAGCTTTATTGCTATAAGAACTAATTGTTGGATGATAAGGGCTAATGATTGATAAAGCCCTTGGCCATTTGAATGATTTTATATAAGCGTTAAAGTGTGATGAAATTAACTGCTAGAATTGCTTGGAGGTCTTATGTTTATTTTGATTAAGTTGAGATGGGATATGAGCTTGCCAAAACCAAGTGCTAATGATTGACGAAGCCTTGGTCATTCATTTTATTATTGATCAGAAATGAATTTATTGAAACCTAAGGCTAATGATTGACGAAACCCTAGTGATTTGCTATTGAAAAGTGATTTTTATTTGTTGGAAAATCTAGGTTATAATGTGACTTCGAAATAGAATCGAACCTGTGAAGGTCGATTCGACCCTGTGAACTCGAGCAATTTTGATCAAGCTAATCAAAAATATTTTTACGCTAGTATTAATCGATAAACTTCAGTAATTAGTAGTTTGCCCTAAATTTTTGCCAACCGACAACTTTTCTTTAACTTAAACTAGCCTTGATAGTTATAGAAAATAACTTTTCTAGTTTTTAAAACCCTAAGTCTTGTTTCATTTCCTTTTCTTTCTTTAAGACCAGTCCCTTGCTAGTTTTCTAGAGGAAATTTCCAAAACACGAGATTTTAGCGATTTTAACTAAAGGATATAGAAAACTTGTTCGGCAAGAAGACTTGATTGAATTAATTTGGTTCTAGTTTGCCCTCCAGAGGGGAAATACCTTTAAAGAAACCGTACGAGATATTTTATTTCTTTACTAGCCTTAATTCCAAGGGAATGATTGATTTGTTTCGAGAAATTAAATTAGTTTTATACAAGATAACCTTTTATATACAAAACAAGAGTTTGCTTAGTAAAACTTATAGTTCTTAAAACTTGGTATTTTAGGATATTACGAGGACGCGGAATTTGATTCTCAACTTGACATCTGAACTTCACTCTTGGTGAGTGTCCCTGCTTGTTCTATGCCTACTTGATTAAAGTGCTTTCTTGACTCGATATGTGAAAATTGGATAATGATTTTCTGATCCATCGAAGTGAGCAGTGTGTACTTTATCACACTAGCCTTTCGAGTGGTGACTTGTGTGAAATATTTTAGTGAATCCAAGTGTTGTGACGTCGCTGGGTGAATCCCTCGACTCGTGAATCCTCGAATTTAAATGTAGTTGCGTCGTTGGGTGAATCCCTCGACCAATTCCTGAGGGTATACTCACTTATACTGCTCCCAATTTCTAAGGGTATATCTCGAGTATACTGCTTCCTTAGTTGGCGTTCGAGCCTGAGACAGGGGTAAGAATGGTGACGGGTTAGGAGTAAAAATGAGAGGATCTACATGGACTATAAGTAGTGAGAGTTGATGGAGGGTCAACTACGATGAATGGTGATCAAGCGAGGAAAATGGCTCCTGAGAGCCCCTGTATCCTACCTTGTGCTGTTATCTGCTTTTCTTAAGTGTGAAATTTAAATACTCGTTACTTGCCTTATGTGATTGCATGTTTTGGGGCACCACTGAGTTTTAGCTCACCCCACGTTCATTTGTTCTCCTTACAGGTTATGAAGTTTGAAAGAGTTTGAGCTGCTTATATTTTCTATGAGTGTACTTGACCAACTTGAATTTAGATTGTGGTTTGTAATGAATTCCAGGTTAAGCATTGTATCTTTTATTTTGGATTGCCACTTGAGGCTGGAAAAGTGTAATCCCTAATTCTGATATTTGGTATGTATGTTTGTTTCGGTGTGGTATGGCTTTAATCCTTGTAAGTAGCGCGTGAAGTGTTTAAGAGCCGTCGATTGGCTAACTTCGGATGCTGTTATCTTTGAAGTTAATGTGGTGATAGAAATCGATTTATTTTGGAAGAATCTCTATTGTAATAACTTAGGTTGATCTTCGGAGGGATTTGGGTTAGTATGCTTGCGTGAGTCCTGGCGAGAGTTGGGCAGGCGGCCCGCCAACCCTTTGGTTCGCCTTAGGGGGAAGTGGGGTCGCCACAGGTGGTATCAGAGCCTAGGTTAGAAAAGTTATTTGAGAGATATATTAGACGAGTTAGAAACCCTAATTCTTTTCAGAAGTAAGAATTGAGACCATTAGATATACCTTAAGTAATGTCCGATTCAGTTAGCTATTTAAGTTCTAACCTTTAAGTTTTAATTATTTTGCAGGTATGGAGAACGGTAATGGACATGCTAATGGTAATGGGGCGTCTAATGGACATATAGAGCCTCTTAGGTCCATCTCCTATAGGCCACGAGGCGGAGGAGCTCATATACGCTACTCCCCAGCTGATAGGCATCCTCGGTGTCAGTGTAGGGCCACCCATGCCTACCCCAATGAGCTAGTACTGTCCCTAGATGATGAGCGTCACCAGTTGAGGGACGCTAACTTTACTTTGACTCAGGATGTAGAGGAGCTGAGTATCATGGTGGACACTCAGTTTGACCGTATAGCTGAGTTAGAGTAGAGGATAGCAGCTGAGCATGCTAGGCTGGAGGCTGCTCGCGTGGAGATAGCGCGACAGAGATCCAGAGTGACTCGATTGGCCGAGGGGATACGTGATAGGAGTGCCGGTATCAGGGCTGATGCCGCGATGATGATAGATGAGGCCACGAGTATCCTTCAGGGTGTCGAGCAGGAGGATCCGGAGGAGGATCCGGAGGAGGACCCGGAGGAGGACCCGGAGGAGGACCCGGAGGAGGATCCGGCGGAGGACGCTGCCCCTGACAGCCCTGCTGAGGGTTAGGCTGGGATTGACTTGACTATATTAGATATGTAGGGTTAGGAAAGGGGGACATTAGTTAAGTCATCAAGTTTTGTCTAGGTGGATGACTTGCTTCCAAGGCACCATATCCCTAATTTTTGTTTAAGGGATTATTTGTATGTATTTTGTTAGCTCATGTGCCTTATTTTTTGGAAAATGTCCCAACCTGTTATCTGTATGACTTTCACGCATGAATATATGCTAAGTGCTTTATTTTCTTTTTTTTTCCCTCCATCTCCAAGTTGATTATTAGTTACAAAGAGAATAATAACAGTTATAAATAAACAATCAACTCCCCTAATTGCCTTACTTTTCATAATAGGCATAACTAAACTATGGATCGCCAAGTGATAGGAAGGAGCCGTGGGAGACCCACTAGACAACATGTGACAGCCCCACCTTCCCCTAAGGCGAACCAAAGGGGTTAGCGGACTGCCTGCCCAGCTCTCGCCAGGACTAACGGTGCAGTTTAGAGTGATCTATTGCGTTTCGGAACTTATAACGCGCGTAAACAAGGCAAAAGGGCAAAATAACCCAAAATAAAAACAAATGAAATTGGGAGTCGGTCATGAATAGTAATCGACCCGTCAGAACGCAACCAAATATCAAACAAACATTCACATCTTGAACTTTAGCAATTACAATCCAAAGTGACATACAAAAGTTTTCAAAAGTTAATATATACACGGTTTGCCAAATTGAAAGTGAAAACGGCCCTAAAGATACATTTAGGGTTTCACTTCATATACAATACAAAAGAGATATACATCTAGTTCATTCGGCAACCATCTATCAAGATTCATTCCAAAAAGAGTCATATTCCTGTAAGGAAAACAAAAGGAACGGTGTGAGCTAATTGCCCAGTGAGATACTATCACTTACGCAACCAAGTGCATATAAGCATCAAGCTTTCATTCAATATAGTAAAAATAAGCAAAGGCACACGTCAAATATGGTGATAAAAGGATACAGATGGCTCTCAAGAACCTTTTTCCTCATTTGCATTTCTTGATCGGACGTCATTGACTCTCCGTCAATGTTCAAAAGTAACCAACCGTAGACTCCACTTTACTTCCACTCCTTCCACCTAACATCCCCCTACCGGGCCCGAAATCCAAACACTTGCACTTTGGTATTACTCGAGTATACCGGAATCGAGAGTCTCGCATACTACAAGATTCCATATAACTTTACCCAAGGTTCATTAATTGGCACGACCAAGCCCTCGCCGGCTCGATTCAATCAACTACCAATGGGGTTGAGCTCAATGATAACATTTGTAGTCGTTGGATACTCGTCCAATCGACACCAAGTCAAGTACTTTCATTTCATGTAACATTTCATGTAACATTCCAATAACATGACAACAATGATATAAGGCATATAAGTGAGAGTGATAAAGTACACTTTCACTTCAATCAAGTCACATTCAATTCACTTCAAGCCATTCACATTCAAAGCCATATAGTAACACACAAGTGAGTAGTACACTCACCAGGGTCAGTGCAGATACCTCCCAAAAGAGAGCTTTAATCACCAAGAAACCCTAAAATAATCCAAAGAAAACAATTGAAGGTTCCACTTTCAAAATCGAGTATACAGAATGCACATGTGAGGCTCGACTATCAGTCGTATGCCTCGCCAAATAATTACTAAAGCAAGGGTACAAAACATGATTTTTTTGTAACGAAAAGGTAACATGAAGACCTAGGCTCAAACAACCCAAAAGCCCTCAAATCACAAGTAAATCCAACTAGCCTTCAAGTAAAATTTCGGCAGCATATCCCTTGTGTTTACCTATTTTCCAGCCATCATGGCTTCATTATTTCCTCAAAACAGTCCCAACATCTCGTACAAAAATAATCTCATTCCCAAAAGCCGTTTCACTAGGCTTAATGGCATTCAAGTACAACATTTAGCTAGGAAATGACCGGATATGAAAGTCAAGCCCTAAACTATTCAAATAAACACAATAAGACTCGATTACAAGTCATAAACCAATTCTACATACTACCAAAACAGGGTTCCCTAAGCATACACAAACAATAGAGGAAACCAGAAAAATCCGGAAATGATTTAGCTTTAACCCTGAAAAAAACAGTTTTTGACCTCATTTTGCGGTAATGGCACCAAAGGTACTACGATTATCGGATGAAGGTGCAAGACCCACCGTTTTGAAGCTAAAATATAGGGCTACAATATTGAAGAAGGTCACTTAACCCAGTTTTGAGTGTAACCAGGTCAAAAATGTAAGAAACTACACCAGAATCGGAAAAACTGATTCACAGAATGTATTCTAGCAGAAACATCATAACTCAACCTTCCTAAGTCCAAATCCAGAAATTCAAAAACCAGCTGAAAGCTAAGAAACAGGGCTAAATTTCATCAGAAGACCGAAACAACCAATTCGGAAGCAATTCCAGCCAAAACAACCAATTACAGGCACAATTCTTACATTCGGGTAAAACCAGAACAGCAATAGTAATTTCGACTTTTCTCCTTCTACGCTACTCCGATTGACCTAAAATTTTGTAGGCACCTCTAAAATGTCATTTCCTGCAACTTTCATGTTTTAAGCCAAGGCCAATTCGGCCTCTATCTATGAGCTATAAATTCGGGCAGAATGTAACCATTAGAACCCTAATTTTTTCAATCTTCTTCCAAAACAGAAAATGGTTGCAATTATCCACTTTTTCCACCTTCTAGAGTCATTATATACCATTTCCAATCATCATAGATAGCCACACAATCATGCTTATATTAAAACAGAAAAATCCCCAAAAATAATAAAACTTCATCACTTCAACCACAAATCAAGAAATAATCCATAAACTTGCATCTCATACTACCACTAATCATGATTTAAGCATCAATTAAGGGAGGAGGGTGGTTCTTCACAACTCACCTTAGAAACAAGAGAGAGAGAGCAATAGGTCCTCTTAGCTTTTCAAATAACTCAACAAATCAACTCACAAACACTAAGTGAAGAGGTTTTATGGAGAGATTGCAAGATTAAATGGTTAGATTGTTGAACTTGAGCAAGATTGAAGCCAAAAATTGAAGAGTTTTCTTTCTTCTCTTGCCTTGAAGAAGTCGGCCAAGAGGAAGACAAAAATGAGGGATTTTTGGTGAATTTTTAGATATTTAAGTCAATTGGTAAGACATGCAATAGTAGTCAAATGGTCCAACCAATAGCCACGTGACACTTGTCACTTAATTTAATACTTGCCTAACTTTTTGTCTCTCTCACACCTATCCACTTGGCAACCTCTAAATATCTCATGACACCCGGTAAATTAAACCCAGTATCCAAAACTTAACCTAACTGGCCGAATTTTACCGAACTTTCCGCACTAGCGGGTCCCACATCCGATATACGCTCTTAATTTCTCAAAATCTATTTGATACTAGAAAAATAATCTAAAAATTATATCTGCTCCTTAAAATTATCTAGAAATTTTCTCTACTCACGAAAATGCAGAAAACAAGCCATGAAAAATAATAAAACTTAGAAAATGGGAAACTTACGGGTTCTCACACAACACCCGGAAGCGGGTGGTGATAGGGAACCCGAGGTCAATCAAGACCAAGGGTAAGAAGGTGTGGTCGGAGACCAAGTGGCCACTGCAATCAATCGTATCACTGATGTCTTAGAGCGCTTGACTGAACACCAAGCCTCTGGACCAGTGCATCACCAAGGAGGTCCAGCCGATTCCGATGATCGGGCACTGGAGAGGTTTCTGAAGTTCGGACCTCCCAAATTTTATGGAGGACCCGAACCGGAGGTAGCTGAAGGATGGTGGGAGAGAATCTCTGATATCTTTGCAGCTTTAAACTATTCGGAAGAGCGACAAGTGATGTTTGCCGCATTCCAGTTTGAGGGAGCTGCTCGCTCCTGGTAGAACCTGGTAAGGGGTACCTGGGACAGGAACCATACTCCAAGAACTTGGGCGAACTTCACAAGGGAGTTCAATGCCAAATTTCTTCCACCTCTCATTCAAGAGAAGAGAGAGGACGACTTCATAAAATGTAAGTAAGGGGCGATGAGTGTCGCCGAATATGAGGTCCAATTTACGAAGCTGTCCCGCTTTGCTCCTGAATTGATAGCCACGGAGCAAAGGCGTGTCAGAAGGTTCGTGCAGGGGCTGAATGTGGAAATACAGGAAGGTTTAGCTGCCGTGAGGATAGACACTTTTGCTGATGCCGTCGAGAGAGCCCAGAGAGTTGAAGTAGCTAGAGCTCAAGTGAAATCTTTTCAGGCCAAGAAAAGATTTGCTCCTAGCAGTAGTCGGGAGCCGGCATATGGAAATGCTCCACCGGCCAAAATAGGCCGAGGAACCAGTGGAGTGACTAGTCCTGGAGCACCATGAGGCGCACAAGCAAGAGGAACCGGGGCAAGGAATGCAGGGGGACGAAATAATGGAACTAGAGTGGGACCAAATGGAAGGGGACAACCTAGGAACACCTCGTCGGGAGGCCGAGCAATAATTCCCCAAGTGACTTGTGCCTATTGTAAGAAACCTGGTCATACTATAGACGGTTGCTGGAAGAAGCAAGGAAAGTGCTTGAGGTGCGGAAGTAGTGAGCACCAAATTTCTGGTTGTCCAAAAGTGCAGGAAGGGACTACTCCAAACGCTAGGCCAAACACATCTGGAGGGAGCCGGCCGACAGTTCCTGCTAGAGTGTATGCTATAGATGACCAACCTGTACCTGATTCCTCGGAAGTTGTGGAAGGTACACTTCTGATTTTTCATCGTTTAGCTAGAGTGTTAATTGACCCTGGTGCAACCCATTCATTCGTAAATCCATCTTTTATGTCTGGAATAGATGTGAAACCTGTTAGACTACCCTTCGATCTTGAAGTTAGAACACCAATGGGTAATAAGAATGTAATCACTAGCTTGGCTTATAAGAATTGTGAATTCTGGATTGGAGAGCGTAAAATGCTAGTGGATCTAATCAGTCTGGACATAAAAGGTTACGATGTTATAATAGGAATGGATTTTCTAGGCCATTATCATGCTAAGCTTGACTGTCGAGCAAAAGTGGTGGAATTTTGTATACCTGGAGAAACAACCCTGAGGTTAGATGTTAAGGGTAGGTTAGCATCGTCTGCTATGATCTCAGGAATTCGGGCAAGGAAAATGTTGTCTAAAGGAGCGCAAGGTTTCTTAGCCTTCTTGATTAATGCTCCCAGTGATCAAGTGAAGTTGGAGGATGTACCAGTGGTACGGGAATTTCCGGATGTTTTTCCCGAAGAGCTAAAGACTCTACCGCCGGAAAGAGAAGTGGAATTTAAGATTGACTTGATGCCTGGAACGGCCCCAATTTCTAAGACTCCGTACCGAATGGCTCCTGCCGAGCTAAAGGAGTTGAAAATTCAACTGCAAGACTTGTTGGAGAAAGGTTTCGTGAAAGAGAGTGACTCACCATGGGGAGCACCCGTTCTTTTTGTCAAGAAAAAGGATGAAAGTTTGAGACTATGTATCGACTACCGAGGGTTAAATGAGGTTACAATTAAGAATAAATACCCTCTACCGTTGATTGATAGCTTGTTCGACCAACTGCAAGGATCAGTGGTCTTCTCTAAGCTGGATTTAAGGCAAGGGTATTATCAGTTGAAGATTAAGAAGGAGGATATACCCAAGACTGCTTTTAGTACAAGGTATGGACATTTTGAGTTCGCAGTCATGCCTTTCGGACTAACCAACGCACCAGCTGCTTTTATGGATTTGATGCAGAGAATTTTTAAGAAGTATCTGGACCAGTTCGTAGTGGTTTTCATAGATGATATCCTGATTTACTCCAAAACTCGAGAGGAACATGTTAAGCACTTGGAGGTAGTTTTGCAGATACTAAGAGAACATAAGCTATATGCCAAATTCAGTAAGTGTGAGTTTTGGTTGGATGAGATTTCATTTCTAGGGCATAAAGTTTCCAAAGAGGGGATTGCCGTGGATCCGGCAAAAGTTGAGGCCGTTATGAATTGGAAACAGCCAGAAACTCCAACTGAAGTTAGAAGCTTCTTGGGACTAGCAGGTTATTATAGGCGGTTTATCCAGGATTTTTTGAAAATTGCAGGACCTATGACCGAGCTAACCAAGAAAGGGACTAAGTTTATTTGGACTCCGAAGTGTGAGTCAAGTTTTCAGGAGTTAAAGAAGCGTTTAACATCCGCTCCTGTTTTGGTATTACCTGATGGAGGAGAAGGTTATACCGTGTATTCCGATGCCTCTAAAGAAGGTCTAGGGTGTGTCTTGATGCAAATGGGTAAGATAGTTGCCTATACTTCTAGGAGATTGAAACCCCACGAACAAAACTACCCAACTCATGACCTAGAACTAGCTGCAGTAATTTTCGCCTTAAAGAAATGGAGACACTACTTGTACGGTGTGACTTTTGTGGTGTATACGGACCATAAGAGCCTCAAGTATTTGTTCTCCCAAAAGGAACTAAATTTGAGACAAAGGCGATGGGTAGAATTTCTGGAAGATTATGACTATTCGATTAATTACCACCCAGGAAAAGCCAATGTGGTAGCTGACGCTCTAAGTAGAAAGGCCCAAGTAGCAGGGTTAATGGTTAAAGAGTGGGACATGTTAGAAGAAATAAGTGGTTGGAACCCTCGCTTGGAGAAATTGAAGGTTTTATTTGGGAACTTGTCTTTAAAGTCACCATTACTAGAGCGTATTAAGGAGGCGCAGAAAACAGACCCTATGATTCAGAAGAATTTGGAGAAAGTGCAAAAAGGGGAAACACTAGACTTTAAATTAGGGTCTGAAGGTGTATTGAGGTTTCGAGATCGAATTGTGATTCCGGCAGATGAAGAGATAAGAAAAGGAATTTTAGAAGAATCACATCGATCGAAATATACTATACACCCAGGGGTGACCAAGATGTATCATGATGTGAAGGGATAATACTGGTGGGAAGGTTTGAAAAAGGACGTGGCAGAGTTTGTACAGAGATGCTTGATCTGCCAACAAGTAAAAGCTGAGCATCAGAAGCCCTCTGGTTTGATGCAACCGTTAGAAATCCCTGAATGGAAATGGGAACATATAACAATGGATTTTGTAACAGGATTGCCTAGAAGCCAAAAAGGATTTGATGCAATTTGGGTAATA